>NW_027461803.1:0-247952 GCF_050947455.1 Rhinoderma darwinii | reverse complement strand
CTGAGGGCTCCACTATGACACGTGCAAAGTTCCGTCTGAACTTTATATAAGACGGTGAGGCTCAGTCAGTCACTCAGTGTTGCCTGAGAGGGCAACACTGCAACAGCCGGCAGCCAGGCTGTCTTTTTTTTGCACAGCTAGTTGCCTCCAGGAGGCCACAAGAGGGAGACAAGGGACTGCAAAATGGAAAATAGGCATCCACCAACTTTACAGACAACTTCTCCTTGCTCCTACAACCTCCATCCTTGCACAGTTTGTTATTCTTCTAGGTAACATAGTAATAAATCCAAATTGCTGCTCTCTTTGCAAGCAAGGCTTTGTTGCAACTGCAATTCTTACTTCTTCTTGAAATGTAGGGACGACAGTACATTCCATCACATCCATCTAGTGTACACAGGTAGGTCCATTGTGGCGGGCAGGCGAGCGGGCGGGCTGCTTTATTGGCTGTTTGCTGTTCCCCTACTCCACTCCACTATTTGACTGTTGTGCTGCATCAATCAATCAATCAATCAATCAATCAATCAATCAATCAATCAATCAGTGGCTGGCTCAGGTGCAGCTCTTTAACTTACCTAAAAGGGAGGGCGGAGAGAAGACAAGGAAGGTGAATGAGGTGTTCCAATGTGAAATGCCGGAAACACAGAAACACAGACGACACACAACAAGAGGTGGCAATCTATTCATTAATTGCATTTAATCAATGAGCTCATTATCACTCATGCATTGTCCAACAGGTGTTGAAATAATGGGATTAAAAGGGGAGATCCCTTCAGAAAGACAGAAACAATAGCAAAGACAAAAAACACTTTTGGAATCTGCTTTTAGTCAACACATAAGGAAAGGGTGCACCGGTCCTGGAAATACTGCAATACCAGGTCAATGCGTGGAGTGGACAGAGCAAGCTCTATTTCCATCTCCCTGTTCTAAAAATCCATTTAATATATGGTCCCCAGATAGGGGACGTATCAGATATTAAACTGATAAGAACAGATACTACACTTGATCTTAGCCAAAAGGCCGAGAAGCGATAACCCGAACGGGCCGCGCGTTGCCCGAGCCTGCCCGATACTGCTGTTCAGCCCTTGCAGCGATTCAGCCTACTTCTAGGCAATTCCATGGGGCCCTGCAGGCTCACACACTCACAGCTACACGGGAGGTGAATAAAGGCCGGAGAGGAAGCCAGACAGGATTTGCTTCTTTTGCTTGCACCACAATGCAGTGCTGAAAGAGGAGGAATCTACATAAAAACGCCTTCCTGGCAACGCCCAAATGCCCTGCTGCCATGCAGATAAACACTGGCAGCGGCAGCAAGTGCATGCCCACAGCCACCCCTTGTTCCTTCACACCTTGTATCAGCTGTAATCCAGTCCAGTCCAGTGCTGCCTGCTGAGCAGCACTGACCAACACTGCCTGGGCCCAGGCTTTTATCTCTGAGGCCCCATTATGATGTCAGAAAGCTGGCTCTGGAATCCTGAGGGCTCCACTATGACACGTGCAAAGTTCCGTCTGAACTTTATATAAGACGGTGAGGCTCAGTCAGTCACTCAGTGTTGCCTGAGAGGGCAACACTGCAACAGCCGGCCGCCAGGCTGTCTTTTTTTTGCACAGCTAGTTGCCTCCAGGAGGCCACAAGAGGGAGACAAGGGACTGCAAAATGGAAAATAGGCATCCACCAACTTTACAGACAACTTCTCCTTGCTCCTACAACCTCCATCCTTGCACAGTTTGTTATTCTTCTAGGTAACATAGTAACAAATCCAAATTGCTGCTCTCTTTGTAGGCAAGCAAGGCTTTGTTGCAACTGCAATTCTTACTTCTTCTTGAAATGTAGGGACGACAGTACATTCCATCACATCCATCTAGTGTACACAGGTAGGTCCATTGTGGCGGGCAGGCGAGCGGGCGGGCTGCTTTATTGGCTGTTTGCTGTTCCCCTACTCCACTCCACTATTTGACTGTTGTGCTGCATCAATCAATCAATCAATCAATCAATCAAACAATCAATCAATCAATCAATCAATCAATCAGTGGCTGGCTCAGGTGCAGCTCTTTAACTTACCTAAAAGGGAGGGCGGAGAGAAGACAAGGAAGGTGAATGAGGTGTTCCAATGTGAAATGCCGGAAACACAGAAACACAGACGACACACAACAAGAGGTGGCAATCTATTCATTAATTGCATTTAATCAATGAGCTCATTATCACTCATGCATTGTCCAACAGGTGTTGAAATAATGGGATTAAAAGGGGAGATCCCTTCAGAAAGACAGAAACAATAGCAAAGACAAAAAACACTTTTGGAATCTGCTTTTAGTCAACACATAAGGAAAGGGTGCACCGGTCCTGGAAATACTGCAATACCAGGTCAATGCGTGGAGTGGACAGAGCAAGCTCTATTTCCATCTCCCTGTTCTAAAAATCCATTTAATATATGGTCCCCAGATAGGGGACGTATCAGATATTAAACTGATAAGAACAGATACTACACTTGATCTTAGCCAAAAGGCCGAGAAGCGATAACCCGAACGGGCCGCGCGTTGCCCGAGCCTGCCCGATACTGCTGTTCAGCCCTTGCAGCGATTCAGCCTACTTCTAGGCAATTCCATGGGGCCCTGCAGGCTCACACACTCACAGCTACACGGGAGGTGAATAAAGGCCGGAGAGGAAGCCAGACAGGATTTGCTTCTTTTGCTTGCACCACAATGCAGTGCTGAAAGAGGAGGAATCTACATAAAAACGCCTTCCTGGCAACGCCCAAATGCCCTGCTGCCATGCAGATAAACACTGGCAGCGGCAGCAAGTGCATGCCCACAGCCACCCCTTGTTCCTTCACACCTTGTATCAGCTGTAATCCAGTCCAGTCCAGTGCTGCCTGCTGAGCAGCACTGACCAACACTGCCTGGGCCCAGGCTTTTATCTCTGAGGCCCCATTATGATGTCAGAAAGCTGGCTCTGGAATCCTGAGGGCTCCACTATGACACGTGCAAAGTTCCGTCTGAACTTTATATAAGACGGTGAGGCTCAGTCAGTCACTCAGTGTTGCCTGAGAGGGCAACACTGCAACAGCCGGCCGCCAGGCTGTCTTTTTTTTGCACAGCTAGTTGCCTCCAGGAGGCCACAAGAGGGAGACAAGGGACTGCAAAATGGAAAATAGGCATCCACCAACTTTACAGACAACTTCTCCTTGCTCCTACAACCTCCATCCTTGCACAGTTTGTTATTCTTCTAGGTAACATAGTAACAAATCCAAATTGCTGCTCTCTTTGTAGGCAAGCAAGGCTTTGTTGCAACTGCAATTCTTACTTCTTCTTGAAATGTAGGGACGACAGTACATTCCAGCACATCCATCTAGTGTACACAGGTAGGTCCATTGTGGCGGGCAGGCGAGCGGGCGGGCTGCTTTATTGGCTGTTTGCTGTTCCCCTACTCCACTCCACTATTTGACTGTTGTGCTGCATCAATCAATCAATCAATCAATCAATCAATCAATCAATCAATCAATCAATCAATCAATCAATCAGTGGCTGACTCAGGTGCAGCTCTTTAACTTACCTAAAAGGGAGGGCGGAGAGAAGACAAGGAAGGTGAATGAGGTGTTCCAATGTGAAATGCCGGAAACACAGAAACACAGACGACACACAACAAGAGGTGGCAATCTATTCATTAATTGCATTTAATCAATGAGCTCATTATCACTCATGCATTGTCCAACAGGTGTTGAAATAATGGGATTAAAAGGGGAGATCCCTTCAGAAAGACAGAAACAATAGCAAAGACAAAAAACACTTTTGGAATCTGCTTTTAGTCAACACATAAGGAAAGGGTGCACCGGTCCTGGAAATACTGCAATACCAGGTCAATGCGTGGAGTGGACAGAGCAAGCTCTATTTCCATCTCCCTGTTCTAAAAATCCATTTAATATATGGTCCCCAGATAGGGGACGTATCAGATATTAAACTGATAAGAACAGATACTACACTTGATCTTAGCCAAAAGGCCGAGAAGCGATAACCCGAACGGGCCGCGCGTTGCCCGAGCCTGCCCGATACTGCTGTTCAGCCCTTGCAGCGATTCAGCCTACTTCTAGGCAATTCCATGGGGCCCTGCAGGCTCACACACTCACAGCTACACGGGAGGTGAATAAAGGCCGGAGAGGAAGCCAGACAGGATTTGCTTCTTTTGCTTGCACCACAATGCAGTGCTGAAAGAGGAGGAATCTACATAAAAACGCCTTCCTGGCAACGCCCAAATGCCCTGCTGCCATGCAGATAAACACTGGCAGCGGCAGCAAGTGCATGCCCACAGCCACCCCTTGTTCCTTCACACCTTGTATCAGCTGTAATCCAGTCCAGTCCAGTGCTGCCTGCTGAGCAGCACTGACCAACACTGCCTGGGCCCAGGCTTTTATCTCTGAGGCCCCATTATGATGTCAGAAAGCTGGCTCTGGAATCCTGAGGGCTCCACTATGACACGTGCAAAGTTCCGTCTGAACTTTATATAAGACGGTGAGGCTCAGTCAGTCACTCAGTGTTGCCTGAGAGGGCAACACTGCAACAGCCGGCCGCCAGGCTGTCTTTTTTTTGCACAGCTAGTTGCCTCCAGGAGGCCACAAGAGGGAGACAAGGGACTGCAAAATGGAAAATAGGCATCCACCAACTTTACAGACAACTTCTCCTTGCTCCTACAACCTCCATCCTTGCACAGTTTGTTATTCTTCTAGGTAACATAGTAACAAATCCAAATTGCTGCTCTCTTTGTAGGCAAGCAAGGCTTTGTTGCAACTGCAATTCTTACTTCTTCTTGAAATGTAGGGACGACAGTACATTCCATCACATCCATCTAGTGTACACAGGTAGGTCCATTGTGGCGGGCAGGCGAGCGGGCGGGCTGCTTTATTGGCTGTTTGCTGTTCCCCTACTCCACTCCACTATTTGACTGTTGTGCTGCATCAATCAATCAATCAATCAATCAATCAATCAATCAATCAATCAATCAATCAATCAATCAATCAATCAATCAGTGGCTGGCTCAGGTGCAGCTCTTTAACTTACCTAAAAGGGAGGGCGGAGAGAAGACAAGGAAGGTGAATGAGGTGTTCCAATGTGAAATGCCGGAAACACAGAAACACAGACGACACACAACAAGAGGTGGCAATCTATTCATTAATTGCATTTAATCAATGAGCTCATTATCACTCATGCATTGTCCAACAGGTGTTGAAATAATGGGATTAAAAGGGGAGATCCCTTCAGAAAGACAGAAACAATAGCAAAGACAAAAAACACTTTTGGAATCTGCTTTTAGTCAACACATAAGGAAAGGGTGCACCGGTCCTGGAAATACTGCAATACCAGGTCAATGCGTGGAGTGGACAGAGCAAGCTCTATTTCCATCTCCCTGTTCTAAAAATCCATTTAATATATGGTCCCCAGATAGGGGACGTATCAGATATTAAACTGATAAGAACAGATACTACACTTGATCTTAGCCAAAAGGCCGAGAAGCGATAACCCGAACGGGCCGCGCGTTGCCCGAGCCTGCCCGATACTGCTGTTCAGCCCTTGCAGCGATTCAGCCTACTTCTAGGCAATTCCATGGGGCCCTGCAGGCTCACACACTCACAGCTACACGGGAGGTGAATAAAGGCCGGAGAGGAAGCCAGACAGGATTTGCTTCTTTTGCTTGCACCACAATGCAGTGCTGAAAGAGGAGGAATCTACATAAAAACGCCTTCCTGGCAACGCCCAAATGCCCTGCTGCCATGCAGATAAACACTGGCAGCGGCAGCAAGTGCATGCCCACAGCCACCCCTTGTTCCTTCACACCTTGTATCAGCTGTAATCCAGTCCAGTCCAGTGCTGCCTGCTGAGCAGCACTGACCAACACTGCCTGGGCCCAGGCTTTTATCTCTGAGGCCCCATTATGATGTCAGAAAGCTGGCTCTGGAATCCTGAGGGCTCCACTATGACACGTGCAAAGTTCCGTCTGAACTTTATATAAGACGGTGAGGCTCAGTCAGTCACTCAGTGTTGCCTGAGAGGGCAACACTGCAACAGCCGGCCGCCAGGCTGTCTTTTTTTTGCACAGCTAGTTGCCTCCAGGAGGCCACAAGAGGGAGACAAGGGACTGCAAAATGGAAAATAGGCATCCACCAACTTTACAGACAACTTCTCCTTGCTCCTACAACCTCCATCCTTGCACAGTTTGTTATTCTTCTAGGTAACATAGTAACAAATCCAAATTGCTGCTCTCTTTGTAGGCAAGCAAGGCTTTGTTGCAACTGCAATTCTTACTTCTTCTTGAAATGTAGGGACGACAGTACATTCCATCACATCCATCTAGTGTACACAGGTAGGTCCATTGTGGCGGGCAGGCGAGCGGGCGGGCTGCTTTATTGGCTGTTTGCTGTTCCCCTACTCCACTCCACTATTTGACTGTTGTGCTGCATCAATCAATCAATCAATCAATCAATCAATCAATCAATCAATCAATCAATCAATCAATCAGTGGCTGGCTCAGGTGCAGCTCTTTAACTTACCTAAAAGGGAGGGCGGAGAGAAGACAAGGAAGGTGAATGAGGTGTTCCAATGTGAAATGCCGGAAACACAGAAACACAGACGACACACAACAAGAGGTGGCAATCTATTCATTAATTGCATTTAATCAATGAGCTCATTATCACTCATGCATTGTCCAACAGGTGTTGAAATAATGGGATTAAAAGGGGAGATCCCTTCAGAAAGACAGAAACAATAGCAAAGACAAAAAACACTTTTGGAATCTGCTTTTAGTCAACACATAAGGAAAGGGTGCACCGGTCCTGGAAATACTGCAATACCAGGTCAATGCGTGGAGTGGACAGAGCAAGCTCTATTTCCATCTCCCTGTTCTAAAAATCCATTTAATATATGGTCCCCAGATAGGGGACGTATCAGATATTAAACTGATAAGAACAGATACTACACTTGATCTTAGCCAAAAGGCCGAGAAGCGATAACCCGAACGGGCCGCGCGTTGCCCGAGCCTGCCCGATACTGCTGTTCAGCCCTTGCAGCGATTCAGCCTACTTCTAGGCAATTCCATGGGGCCCTGCAGGCTCACACACTCACAGCTACACGGGAGGTGAATAAAGGCCGGAGAGGAAGCCAGACAGGATTTGCTTCTTTTGCTTGCACCACAATGCAGTGCTGAAAGAGGAGGAATCTACATAAAAACGCCTTCCTGGCAACGCCCAAATGCCCTGCTGCCATGCAGATAAACACTGGCAGCGGCAGCAAGTGCATGCCCACAGCCACCCCTTGTTCCTTCACACCTTGTATCAGCTGTAATCCAGTCCAGTCCAGTGCTGCCTGCTGAGCAGCACTGACCAACACTGCCTGGGCCCAGGCTTTTATCTCTGAGGCCCCATTATGATGTCAGAAAGCTGGCTCTGGAATCCTGAGGGCTCCACTATGACACGTGCAAAGTTCCGTCTGAACTTTATATAAGACGGTGAGGCTCAGTCAGTCACTCAGTGTTGCCTGAGAGGGCAACACTGCAACAGCCGGCCGCCAGGCTGTCTTTTTTTTGCACAGCTAGTTGCCTCCAGGAGGCCACAAGAGGGAGACAAGGGACTGCAAAATGGAAAATAGGCATCCACCAACTTTACAGACAACTTCTCCTTGCTCCTACAACCTCCATCCTTGCACAGTTTGTTATTCTTCTAGGTAACATAGTAATAAATCAAAATTGCTGCTCTCTTTGTAGGCAAGCAAGGCTTTGTTGCAACTGCAATTCTTACTTCTTCTTGAAATGTAGGGACGACAGTACATTCCATCACATCCATCTAGTGTACACAGGTAGGTCCATTGTGGCGGGCAGGCGAGCGGGCGGGCTGCTTTATTGGCTGTTTGCTGTTCCCCTACTCCACTCCACTATTTGACTGTTGTGCTGCATCAATCAATCAATCAATCAATCAATCAATCAATCAATCAATCAATCAATCAATCAGTGGCTGGCTCAGGTGCAGCTCTTTAACTTACCTAAAAGGGAGGGCGGAGAGAAGACAAGGAAGGTGAATGAGGTGTTCCAATGTGAAATGCCGGAAACACAGAAACACAGACGACACACAACAAGAGGTGGCAATCTATTCATTAATTGCATTTAATCAATGAGCTCATTATCACTCATGCATTGTCCAACAGGTGTTGAAATAATGGGATTAAAAGGGGAGATCCCTTCAGAAAGACAGAAACAATAGCAAAGACAAAAAACACTTTTGGAATCTGCTTTTAGTCAACACATAAGGAAAGGGTGCACCGGTCCTGGAAATACTGCAATACCAGGTCAATGCGTGGAGTGGACAGAGCAAGCTCTATTTCCATCTCCCTGTTCTAAAAATCCATTTAATATATGGTCCCCAGATAGGGGACGTATCAGATATTAAACTGATAAGAACAGATACTACACTTGATCTTAGCCAAAAGGCCGAGAAGCGATAACCCGAACGGGCCGCGCGTTGCCCGAGCCTGCCCGATACTGCTGTTCAGCCCTTGCAGCGATTCAGCCTACTTCTAGGCAATTCCATGGGGCCCTGCAGGCTCACACACTCACAGCTACACGGGAGGTGAATAAAGGCCGGAGAGGAAGCCAGACAGGATTTGCTTCTTTTGCTTGCACCACAATGCAGTGCTGAAAGAGGAGGAATCTACATAAAAACGCCTTCCTGGCAACGCCCAAATGCCCTGCTGCCATGCAGATAAACACTGGCAGCGGCAGCAAGTGCATGCCCACAGCCACCCCTTGTTCCTTCACACCTTGTATCAGCTGTAATCCAGTCTAGTCCAGTGCTGCCTGCTGAGCAGCACTGACCAACACTGCCTGGGCCCAGGCTTTTATCTCTGAGGCCCCATTATGATGTCAGAAAGCTGGCTCTGGAATCCTGAGGGCTCCACTATGACACGTGCAAAGTTCCGTCTGAACTTTATATAAGACGGTGAGGCTCAGTCAGTCACTCAGTGTTGCCTGAGAGGGCAACACTGCAACAGCCGGCCGCCAGGCTGTCTTTTTTTTGCACAGCTAGTTGCCTCCAGGAGGCCACAAGAGGGAGACAAGGGACTGCAAAATGGAAAATAGGCATCCACCAACTTTACAGACAACTTCTCCTTGCTCCTACAACCTCCATCCTTGCACAGTTTGTTATTCTTCTAGGTAACATAGTAACAAATCCAAATTGCTGCTCTCTTTGTAGGCAAGCAAGGCTTTGTTGCAACTGCAATTCTTACTTCTTCTTGAAATGTAGGGACGACAGTACATTCCATCACATCCATCTAGTGTACACAGGTAGGTCCATTGTGGCGGGCAGGCGAGCGGGCGGGCTGCTTTATTGGCTGTTTGCTGTTCCCCTACTCCACTCCACTATTTGACTGTTGTGCTGCATCAATCAATCAATCAATCAATCAATCAATCAATCAATCAATCAATCAATCAATCAATCAATCAGTGGCTGGCTCAGGTGCAGCTCTTTAACTTACCTAAAAGGGAGGGCGGAGAGAAGACAAGGAAGGTGAATGAGGTGTTCCAATGTGAAATGCCGGAAACACAGAAACACAGACGACACACAACAAGAGGTGGCAATCTATTCATTAATTGCATTTAATCAATGAGCTCATTATCACTCATGCATTGTCCAACAGGTGTTGAAATAATGGGATTAAAAGGGGAGATCCCTTCAGAAAGACAGAAACAATAGCAAAGACAAAAAACACTTTTGGAATCTGCTTTTAGTCAACACATAAGGAAAGGGTGCACCGGTCCTGGAAATACTGCAATACCAGGTCAATGCGTGGAGTGGACAGAGCAAGCTCTATTTCCATCTCCCTGTTCTAAAAATCCATTTAATATATGGTCCCCAGATAGGGGACGTATCAGATATTAAACTGATAAGAACAGATACTACACTTGATCTTAGCCAAAAGGCCGAGAAGCGATAACCCGAACGGGCCGCGCGTTGCCCGAGCCTGCCCGATACTGCTGTTCAGCCCTTGCAGCGATTCAGCCTACTTCTAGGCAATTCCATGGGGCCCTGCAGGCTCACACACTCACAGCTACACGGGAGGTGAATAAAGGCCGGAGAGGAAGCCAGACAGGATTTGCTTCTTTTGCTTGCACCACAATGCAGTGCTGAAAGAGGAGGAATCTACATAAAAACGCCTTCCTGGCAACGCCCAAATGCCCTGCTGCCATGCAGATAAACACTGGCAGCGGCAGCAAGTGCATGCCCACAGCCACCCCTTGTTCCTTCACACCTTGTATCAGCTGTAATCCAGTCCAGTCCAGTGCTGCCTGCTGAGCAGCACTGACCAACACTGCCTGGGCCCAGGCTTTTATCTCTGAGGCCCCATTATGATGTCAGAAAGCTGGCTCTGGAATCCTGAGGGCTCCACTATGACACGTGCAAAGTTCCGTCTGAACTTTATATAAGACGGTGAGGCTCAGTCAGTCACTCAGTGTTGCCTGAGAGGGCAACACTGCAACAGCCGGCCGCCAGGCTGTCTTTTTTTTGCACAGCTAGTTGCCTCCAGGAGGCCACAAGAGGGAGACAAGGGACTGCAAAATGGAAAATAGGCATCCACCAACTTTACAGACAACTTCTCCTTGCTCCTACAACCTCCATCCTTGCACAGTTTGTTATTCTTCTAGGTAACATAGTAACAAATCCAAATTGCTGCTCTCTTTGTAGGCAAGCAAGGCTTTGTTGCAACTGCAATTCTTACTTCTTCTTGAAATGTAGGGACGACAGTACATTCCATCACATCCATCTAGTGTACACAGGTAGGTCCATTGTGGCGGGCAGGCGAGCGGGCGGGCTGCTTTATTGGCTGTTTGCTGTTCCCCTACTCCACTCCACTATTTGACTGTTGTGCTGCATCAATCAATCAATCAATCAATCAATCAATCAATCAATCAATCAGTGGCTGGCTCAGGTGCAGCTCTTTAACTTACCTAAAAGGGAGGGCGGAGAGAAGACAAGGAAGGTGAATGAGGTGTTCCAATGTGAAATGCCGGAAACACAGAAACACAGACGACACACAACAAGAGGTGGCAATCTATTCATTAATTGCATTTAATCAATGAGCTCATTATCACTCATGCATTGTCCAACTGGTGTTGAAATAATGGGATTAAAAGGGGAGATCCCTTCAGAAAGACAGAAACAATAGCAAAGACAAAAAACACTTTTGGAATCTGCTTTTAGTCAACACATAAGGAAAGGGTGCACCGGTCCTGGAAATACTGCAATACCAGGTCAATGCGTGGAGTGGACAGAGCAAGCTCTATTTCCATCTCCCTGTTCTAAAAATCCATTTAATATATGGTCCCCAGATAGGGGACGTATCAGATATTAAACTGATAAGAACAGATACTACACTTGATCTTAGCCAAAAGGCCGAGAAGCGATAACCCGAACGGGCCGCGCGTTGCCCGAGCCTGCCCGATACTGCTGTTCAGCCCTTGCAGCGATTCAGCCTACTTCTAGGCAATTCCATGGGGCCCTGCAGGCTCACACACTCACAGCTACACGGGAGGTGAATAAAGGCCGGAGAGGAAGCCAGACAGGATTTGCTTCTTTTGCTTGCACCACAATGCAGTGCTGAAAGAGGAGGAATCTACATAAAAACGCCTTCCTGGCAACGCCCAAATGCCCTGCTGCCATGCAGATAAACACTGGCAGCGGCAGCAAGTGCATGCCCACAGCCACCCCTTGTTCCTTCACACCTTGTATCAGCTGTAATCCAGTCCAGTCCAGTGCTGCCTGCTGAGCAGCACTGACCAACACTGCCTGGGCCCAGGCTTTTATCTCTGAGGCCCCATTATGATGTCAGAAAGCTGGCTCTGGAATCCTGAGGGCTCCACTATGACACGTGCAAAGTTCCGTCTGAACTTTATATAAGACGGTGAGGCTCAGTCAGTCACTCAGTGTTGCCTGAGAGGGCAACACTGCAACAGCCGGCCGCCAGGCTGTCTTTTTTTTGCACAGCTAGTTGCCTCCAGGAGGCCACAAGAGGGAGACAAGGGACTGCAAAATGGAAAATAGGCATCCACCAACTTTACAGACAACTTCTCCTTGCTCCTACAACCTCCATCCTTGCACAGTTTGTTATTCTTCTAGGTAACATAGTAACAAATCCAAATTGCTGCTCTCTTTGTAGGCAAGCAAGGCTTTGTTGCAACTGCAATTCTTACTTCTTCTTGAAATGTAGGGACGACAGTACATTCCATCACATCCATCTAGTGTACACAGGTAGGTCCATTGTGGCGGGCAGGCGAGCGGGCGGGCTGCTTTATTGGCTGTTTGCTGTTCCCCTACTCCACTCCACTATTTGACTGTTGTGCTGCATCAATCAATCAATCAATCAATCAATCAATCAGTGGCTGGCTCAGGTGCAGCTCTTTAACTTACCTAAAAGGGAGGGCGGAGAGAAGACAAGGAAGGTGAATGAGGTGTTCCAATGTGAAATGCCGGAAACACAGAAACACAGACGACACACAACAAGAGGTGGCAATCTATTCATTAATTGCATTTAATCAATGAGCTCATTATCACTCATGCATTGTCCAACAGGTGTTGAAATAATGGGATTAAAAGGGGAGATCCCTTCAGAAAGACAGAAACAATAGCAAAGACAAAAAACACTTTTGGAATCTGCTTTTAGTCAACACATAAGGAAAGGGTGCACCGGTCCTGGAAATACTGCAATACCAGGTCAATGCGTGGAGTGGACAGAGCAAGCTCTATTTCCATCTCCCTGTTCTAAAAATCCATTTAATATATGGTCCCCAGATAGGGGACGTATCAGATATTAAACTGATAAGAACAGATACTACACTTGATCTTAGCCAAAAGGCCGAGAAGCGATAACCCGAACGGGCCGCGCGTTGCCCGAGCCTGCCCGATACTGCTGTTCAGCCCTTGCAGCGATTCAGCCTACTTCTAGGCAATTCCATGGGGCCCTGCAGGCTCACACACTCACAGCTACACGGGAGGTGAATAAAGGCCGGAGAGGAAGCCAGACAGGATTTGCTTCTTTTGCTTGCACCACAATGCAGTGCTGAAAGAGGAGGAATCTACATAAAAACGCCTTCCTGGCAACGCCCAAATGCCCTGCTGCCATGCAGATAAACACTGGCAGCGGCAGCAAGTGCATGCCCACAGCCACCCCTTGTTCCTTCACACCTTGTATCAGCTGTAATCCAGTCCAGTGCTGCCTGCTGAGCAGCACTGACCAACACTGCCTGGGCCCAGGCTTTTATCTCTGAGGCCCCATTATGATGTCAGAAAGCTGGCTCTGGAATCCTGAGGGCTCCACTATGACACGTGCAAAGTTCCGTCTGAACTTTATATAAGACGGTGAGGCTCAGTCAGTCACTCAGTGTTGCCTGAGAGGGCAGCACTGCAACAGCCGGCCGCCAGGCTGTCTTTTTTTTGCACAGCTAGTTGCCTCCAGGAGGCCACAAGAGGGAGACAAGGGACTGCAAAATGGAAAATAGGCATCCACCAACTTTACAGACAACTTCTCCTTGCTCCTACAACCTCCATCCTTGCACAGTTTGTTATTCTTCTAGGTAACATAGTAACAAATCCAAATTGCTGCTCTCTTTGTAGGCAAGCAAGGCTTTGTTGCAACTGCAATTCTTACTTCTTCTTGAAATGTAGGGACGACAGTACATTCCATCACATCCATCTAGTGTACACAGGTAGGTCCATTGTGGCGGGCAGGCGAGCGGGCGGGCTGCTTTATTGGCTGTTTGCTGTTCCCCTACTCCACTCCACTATTTGACTGTTGTGCTGCATCAATCAATCAATCAATCAATCAATCAATCAATCAATCAATCAATCAGTGGCTGGCTCAGGTGCAGCTCTTTAACTTACCTAAAAGGGAGGGCGGAGAGAAGACAAGGAAGGTGAATGAGGTGTTCCAATGTGAAATGCCGGAAACACAGAAACACAGACGACACACAACAAGAGGTGGCAATCTATTCATTAATTGCATTTAATCAATGAGCTCATTATCACTCATGCATTGTCCAACAGGTGTTGAAATAATGGGATTAAAAGGGGAGATCCCTTCAGAAAGACAGAAACAATAGCAAAGACAAAAAACACTTTTGGAATCTGCTTTTAGTCAACACATAAGGAAAGGGTGCACCGGTCCTGGAAATACTGCAATACCAGGTCAATGCGTGGAGTGGACAGAGCAAGCTCTATTTCCATCTCCCTGTTCTAAAAATCCATTTAATATATGGTCCCCAGATAGGGGACGTATCAGATATTAAACTGATAAGAACAGATACTACACTTGATCTTAGCCAAAAGGCCGAGAAGCGATAACCCGAACGGGCCGCGCGTTGCCCGAGCCTGCCCGATACTGCTGTTCAGCCCTTGCAGCGATTCAGCCTACTTCTAGGCAATTCCATGGGGCCCTGCAGGCTCACACACTCACAGCTACACGGGAGGTGAATAAAGGCCGGAGAGGAAGCCAGACAGGATTTGCTTCTTTTGCTTGCACCACAATGCAGTGCTGAAAAAGGAGGAATCTACATAAAAACGCCTTCCTGGCAACGCCCAAATGCCCTGCTGCCATGCAGATAAACACTGGCAGCGGCAGCAAGTGCATGCCCACAGCCACCCCTTGTTCCTTCACACCTTGTATCAGCTGTAATCCAGTCCAGTCCAGTGCTGCCTGCTGAGCAGCACTGACCAACACTGCCTGGGCCCAGGCTTTTATCTCTGAGGCCCCATTATGATGTCAGAAAGCTGGCTCTGGAATCCTGAGGGCTCCACTATGACACGTGCAAAGTTCCGTCTGAACTTTATATAAGACGGTGAGGCTCAGTCAGTCACTCAGTGTTGCCTGAGAGGGCAACACTGCAACAGCCGGCCGCCAGGCTGTCTTTTTTTTGCACAGCTAGTTGCCTCCAGGAGGCCACAAGAGGGAGACAAGGGACTGCAAAATGGAAAATAGGCATCCACCAACTTTACAGACAACTTCTCCTTGCTCCTACAACCTCCATCCTTGCACAGTTTGTTATTCTTCTAGGTAACATAGTAACAAATCCAAATTGCTGCTCTCTTTGTAGGCAAGCAAGGCTTTGTTGCAACTGCAATTCTTACTTCTTCTTGAAATGTAGGGACGACAGTACATTCCATCACATCCATCTAGTGTACACAGGTAGGTCCATTGTGGCGGGCAGGCGAGCGGGCGGGCTGCTTTATTGGCTGTTTGCTGTTCCCCTACTCCACTCCACTATTTGACTGTTGTGCTGCATCAATCAATCAATCAATCAATCAATCAATCAATCAATCAATCAATCAATCAATCAGTGGCTGGCTCAGGTGCAGCTCTTTAACTTACCTAAAAGGGAGGGCGGAGAGAAGACAAGGAAGGTGAATGAGGTGTTCCAATGTGAAATGCCGGAAACACAGAAACACAGACGACACACAACAAGAGGTGGCAATCTATTCATTAATTGCATTTAATCAATGAGCTCATTATCACTCATGCATTGTCCAACAGGTGTTGAAATAATGGGATTAAAAGGGGAGATCCCTTCAGAAAGACAGAAACAATAGCAAAGACAAAAAACACTTTTGGAATCTGCTTTTAGTCAACACATAAGGAAAGGGTGCACCGGTCCTGGAAATACTGCAATACCAGGTCAATGCGTGGAGTGGACAGAGCAAGCTCTATTTCCATCTCCCTGTTCTAAAAATCCATTTAATATATGGTCCCCAGATAGGGGACGTATCAGATATTAAACTGATAAGAACAGATACTACACTTGATCTTAGCCAAAAGGCCGAGAAGCGATAACCCGAACGGGCCGCGCGTTGCCCGAGCCTGCCCGATACTGCTGTTCAGCCCTTGCAGCGATTCAGCCTACTTCTAGGCAATTCCATGGGGCCCTGCAGGCTCACACACTCACAGCTACACGGGAGGTGAATAAAGGCCGGAGAGGAAGCCAGACAGGATTTGCTTCTTTTGCTTGCACCACAATGCAGTGCTGAAAGAGGAGGAATCTACATAAAAACGCCTTCCTGGCAACGCCCAAATGCCCTGCTGCCATGCAGATAAACACTGGCAGCGGCAGCAAGTGCATGCCCACAGCCACCCCTTGTTCCTTCACACCTTGTATCAGCTGTAATCCAGTCCAGTCCAGTGCTGCCTGCTGAGCAGCACTGACCAACACTGCCTGGGCCCAGGCTTTTATCTCTGAGGCCCCATTATGATGTCAGAAAGCTGGCTCTGGAATCCTGAGGGCTCCACTATGACACGTGCAAAGTTCCGTCTGAACTTTATATAAGACGGTGAGGCTCAGTCAGTCACTCAGTGTTGCCTGAGAGGGCAACACTGCAACAGCCGGCCGCCAGGCTGTCTTTTTTTTGCACAGCTAGTTGCCTCCAGGAGGCCACAAGAGGGAGACAAGGGACTGCAAAATGGAAAATAGGCATCCACCAACTTTACAGACAACTTCTCCTTGCTCCTACAACCTCCATCCTTGCACAGTTTGTTATTCTTCTAGGTAACATAGTAACAAATCCAAATTGCTGCTCTCTTTGTAGGCAAGCAAGGCTTTGTTGCAACTGCAATTCTTACTTCTTCTTGAAATGTAGGGACGACAGTACATTCCATCACATCCATCTAGTGTACACAGGTAGGTCCATTGTGGCGGGCAGGCGAGCGGGCGGGCTGCTTTATTGGCTGTTTGCTGTTCCCCTACTCCACTCCACTATTTGACTGTTGTGCTGCATCAATCAATCAATCAATCAATCAATCAATCAATCAATCAATCAATCAATCAATCAATCAGTGGCTGGCTCAGGTGCAGCTCTTTAACTTACCTAAAAGGGAGGGCGGAGAGAAGACAAGGAAGGTGAATGAGGTGTTCCAATGTGAAATGCCGGAAACACAGAAACACAGACGACACACAACAAGAGGTGGCAATCTATTCATTAATTGCATTTAATCAATGAGCTCATTATCACTCATGCATTGTCCAACAGGTGTTGAAATAATGGGATTAAAAGGGGAGATCCCTTCAGAAAGACAGAAACAATAGCAAAGACAAAAAACACTTTTGGAATCTGCTTTTAGTCAACACATAAGGAAAGGGTGCACCGGTCCTGGAAATACTGCAATACCAGGTCAATGCGTGGAGTGGACAGAGCAAGCTCTATTTCCATCTCCCTGTTCTAAAAATCCATTTAATATATGGTCCCCAGATAGGGGACGTATCAGATATTAAACTGATAAGAACAGATACTACACTTGATCTTAGCCAAAAGGCCGAGAAGCGATAACCCGAACGGGCCGCGCGTTGCCCGAGCCTGCCCGATACTGCTGTTCAGCCCTTGCAGCGATTCAGCCTACTTCTAGGCAATTCCATGGGGCCCTGCAGGCTCACACACTCACAGCTACACGGGAGGTGAATAAAGGCCGGAGAGGAAGCCAGACAGGATTTGCTTCTTTTGCTTGCACCACAATGCAGTGCTGAAAGAGGAGGAATCTACATAAAAACGCCTTCCTGGCAACGCCCAAATGCCCTGCTGCCATGCAGATAAACACTGGCAGCGGCAGCAAGTGCATGCCCACAGCCACCCCTTGTTCCTTCACACCTTGTATCAGCTGTAATCCAGTCCAGTCCAGTGCTGCCTGCTGAGCAGCACTGACCAACACTGCCTGGGCCCAGGCTTTTATCTCTGAGGCCCCATTATGATGTCAGAAAGCTGGCTCTGGAATCCTGAGGGCTCCACTATGACACGTGCAAAGTTCCGTCTGAACTTTATATAAGACGGTGAGGCTCAGTCAGTCACTCAGTGTTGCCTGAGAGGGCAACACTGCAACAGCCGGCCGCCAGGCTGTCTTTTTTTTGCACAGCTAGTTGCCTCCAGGAGGCCACAAGAGGGAGACAAGGGACTGCAAAATGGAAAATAGGCATCCACCAACTTTACAGACAACTTCTCCTTGCTCCTACAACCTCCATCCTTGCACAGTTTGTTATTCTTCTAGGTAACATAGTAACAAATCCAAATTGCTGCTCTCTTTGTAGGCAAGCAAGGCTTTGTTGCAACTGCAATTCTTACTTCTTCTTGAAATGTAGGGACGACAGTACATTCCATCACATCCATCTAGTGTACACAGGTAGGTCCATTGTGGCGGGCAGGCGAGCGGGCGGGCTGCTTTATTGGCTGTTTGCTGTTCCCCTACTCCACTCCACTATTTGACTGTTGTGCTGCATCAATCAATCAATCAATCAATCAATCAATCAATCAATCAATCAATCAGTGGCTGGCTCAGGTGCAGCTCTTTAACTTACCTAAAAGGGAGGGCGGAGAGAAGACAAGGAAGGTGAATGAGGTGTTCCAATGTGAAATGCCGGAAACACAGAAACACAGACGACACACAACAAGAGGTGGCAATCTATTCATTAATTGCATTTAATCAATGAGCTCATTATCACTCATGCATTGTCCAACAGGTGTTGAAATAATGGGATTAAAAGGGGAGATCCCTTCAGAAAGACAGAAACAATAGCAAAGACAAAAAACACTTTTGGAATCTGCTTTTAGTCAACACATAAGGAAAGGGTGCACCGGTCCTGGAAATACTGCAATACCAGGTCAATGCGTGGAGTGGACAGAGCAAGCTCTATTTCCATCTCCCTGTTCTAAAAATCCATTTAATATATGGTCCCCAGATAGGGGACGTATCAGATATTAAACTGATAAGAACAGATTTTTTTTTTTTTTTTTTTTTTAAGAACAGATCCATTCAGATCACGTCTTAAAAATCATAAAATTCAAAATAAAAAAGACTTAGATCATCACAATGAAAACTGAAAACGTATAATTAACTTTTGTTTTCCTCTTTCCTTTTTTCCTTTTAAGAAATCAAAAAAACATTCCTTTTTTAACAGCAATAGTTCCTAACATATCCACTAAATGTTCCTGCAAATCATTACCATCCCATTCACAGTTTACAATGCACGCTAACCACGTTGGCACACCATACCGTTCAAGAAACCCTGGTAAATTTTCTCTTACACAGAGCCGCACCCTTCTCCGCATTTTTTCAAAATTAATTTTACTACGTAACTGCTCTACTTCTTCCAGTAACCTGTCTCTTTCTGCTCTTTCCTCTTCTGAAATGACACTTTTTTTCTTTCTCTCTGCTTTTTTCCTTTTTTTCTCATCACTTTGCCCACTTCCTTCCAATTTCTGAAGCTTTCCTTCTTCCAAACTAACTTCCGCTTCCTTTCTTTTGACTATCTTCTTATTTTCCTCTTGTACCTCACGTTTGCTTTTCTTTGGGCATGATTTGAATATGTGCCCCTCCTCTCCACACATATTACATACTTTCCCTTTCTGACATTCATTATACTTATGCCCCTCTTGCAGACATTTTGTACACATTACTTTCTCACACGTTTCTCTCTCATGACCATAATCTTTACAATTCAAACAAAACATATCCATTCCCAAAAAAAATAAATTTCCACATGCACTTCCAATCTTAAACCGCGCTGGAGGAAACAATAGGTTTCTAGATTCACCAATTCTCACAAATTTACAAAGAAATTTCCATTTCCCAGTCCAAAATCCAAAGGGGTTAAACACTTTCCCCTTTCCCACCACCTCCTCACAAAACTTAGTGAGAAATGACTTAATGTCCTCTTCCTCCACGTAAGGCGAAAACATCTTTACGACCACCAACTTCTTGTTTGGCACAAAATGTGGTGTTACCTTCACACCCACAAGTCTTGGGTCCCTTTTACCTTCCTTCAAGCGTTCCAAAAAATCTGAATAAATTTCTTCTGTAGCGAAGGTAACGTCAAAGCACCCTCTCCTCGGATAGTCCATCACCGCCAAAATGCACGATCTCTCCAGCTGAAAGAAATCCAACAAAAGGACCTTCGTGATGTACTCCAAATCCTTCCTTTGCCTCTCAGATTCCTCCACGAAAAACCGGACCGCATTCCTGGTTCGCATATGTTCGGGAATTTCCTCCATCCTGCTCCAAAAGAATTCCAGCAATCTCCAAAGAAATACCTTCAGTACCGGAGTACCAGGCAGGTGATCGCTCCCCGTTGCCCTGGACTAATCCTCCTCCCCAATAGCAGCAGAGGGGTGAAGTCTCTCCTAAGAGAAACGATCCCCCCAGGCCAAGGAAAAGGGTACCAGGGCACCTCCTGACCAAGAAACAAGGCAATACCCTAAAGTACTACACTTGATCTTAGCCAAAAGGCCGAGAAGCGATAACCCGAACGGGCCGCGCGTTGCCCGAGCCTGCCCGATACTGCTGTTCATCCCTTGCAGCGATTCAGCCTACTTCTAGGCAATTCCATGGGGCCCTGCAGGCTCACACACTCACAGCTACACGGGAGGTGAATAAAGGCCGGAGAGGAAGCCAGACAGGATTTGCTTCTTTTGCTTGCACCACAATGCAGTGCTGAAAGAGGAGGAATCTACATAAAAACGCCTTCCTGGCAACGCCCAAATGCCCTGCTGCCATGCAGATAAACACTGGCAGCGGCAGCAAGTGCATGCCCACAGCCACCCCTTGTTCCTTCACACCTTGTATCAGCTGTAATCCAGTCCAGTCCAGTGCTGCCTGCTGAGCAGCACTGACCAACACTGCCTGGGCCCAGGCTTTTATCTCTGAGGCCCCATTATGATGTCAGAAAGCTGGCTCTGGAATCCTGAGGGCTCCACTATGACACGTGCAAAGTTCCGTCTGAACTTTATATAAGACGGTGAGGCTCAGTCAGTCACTCAGTGTTGCCTGAGAGGGCAACACTGCAACAGCCGGCCGCCAGGCTGTCTTTTTTTTGCACAGCTAGTTGCCTCCAGGAGGCCACAAGAGGGAGACAAGGGACTGCAAAATGGAAAATAGGCATCCACCAACTTTACAGACAACTTCTCCTTGCTCCTACAACCTCCATCCTTGCACAGTTTGTTATTCTTCTAGGTAACATAGTAACAAATCCAAATTGCTGCTCTCTTTGTAGGCAAGCAAGGCTTTGTTGCAACTGCAATTCTTACTTCTTCTTGAAATGTAGGGACGACAGTACATTCCATCACATCCATCTAGTGTACACAGGTAGGTCCATTGTGGCGGGTAGGCGAGCGGGCGGGCTGCTTTATTGGCTGTTTGCTGTTCCCCTACTCCACTCCACTATTTGACTGTTGTGCTGCATCAATCAATCAATCAATCAATCAATCAATCAATCAATCAATCAATCAATCAATCAGTGGCTGGCTCAGGTGCAGCTCTTTAACTTACCTAAAAGGGAGGGCGGAGAGAAGACAAGGAAGGTGAATGAGGTGTTCCAATGTGAAATGCCGGAAACACAGAAACACAGACGACACACAACAAGAGGTGGCAATCTATTCATTAATTGCATTTAATCAATGAGCTCATTATCACTCATGCATTGTCCAAGAGGTGTTGAAATAATGGGATTAAAAGGGGAGATCCCTTCAGAAAGACAGAAACAATAGCAAAGACAAAAAACACTTTTGGAATCTGCTTTTAGTCAACACATAAGGAAAGGGTGCACCGGTCCTGGAAATACTGCAATACCAGGTCAATGCGTGGAGTGGACAGAGCAAGCTCTATTTCCATCTCCCTGTTCTAAAAATCCATTTAATATATGGTCCCCAGATAGGGGACGTATCAGATATTAAACTGATAAGAACAGATACTACACTTGATCTTAGCCAAAAGGCCGAGAAGCGATAACCCGAACGGGCCGCGCGTTGCCCGAGCCTGCCCGATACTGCTGTTCAGCCCTTGCAGCGATTCAGCCTACTTCTAGGCAATTCCATGGGGCCCTGCAGGCTCACACACTCACAGCTACACGGGAGGTGAATAAAGGCCGGAGAGGAAGCCAGACAGGATTTGCTTCTTTTGCTTGCACCACAATGCAGTGCTGAAAGAGGAGGAATCTACATAAAAACGCCTTCCTGGCAACGCCCAAATGCCCTGCTGCCATGCAGATAAACACTGGCAGCGGCAGCAAGTGCATGCCCACAGCCACCCCTTGTTCCTTCACACCTTGTATCAGCTGTAATCCAGTCCAGTCCAGTGCTGCCTGCTGAGCAGCACTGACCAACACTGCCTGGGCCCAGGCTTTTATCTCTGAGGCCCCATTATGATGTCAGAAAGCTGGCTCTGGAATCCTGAGGGCTCCACTATGACACGTGCAAAGTTCCGTCTGAACTTTATATAAGACGGTGAGGCTCAGTCAGTCACTCAGTGTTGCCTGAGAGGGCAACACTGCAACAGCCGGCCGCCAGGCTGTCTTTTTTTTGCACAGCTAGTTGCCTCCAGGAGGCCACAAGAGGGAGACAAGGGACTGCAAAATGGAAAATAGGCATCCACCAACTTTACAGACAACTTCTCCTTGCTCCTACAACCTCCATCCTTGCACAGTTTGTTATTCTTCTAGGTAACATAGTAACAAATCCAAATTGCTGCTCTCTTTGTAGGCAAGCAAGGCTTTGTTGCAACTGCAATTCTTACTTCTTCTTGAAATGTAGGGACGACAGTACATTCCATCACATCCATCTAGTGTACACAGGTAGGTCCATTGTGGCGGGCAGGCGAGCGGGCGGGCTGCTTTATTGGCTGTTTGCTGTTCCCCTACTCCACTCCACTATTTGACTGTTGTGCTGCATCAATCAATCAATCAATCAATCAATCAATCAATCAATCAATCAGTGGCTGGCTCAGGTGCAGCTCTTTAACTTACCTAAAAGGGAGGGCGGAGAGAAGACAAGGAAGGTGAATGAGGTGTTCCAATGTGAAATGCCGGAAACACAGAAACACAGACGACACACAACAAGAGGTGGCAATCTATTCATTAATTGCATTTAATCAATGAGCTCATTATCACTCATGCATTGTCCAACAGGTGTTGAAATAATGGGATTAAAAGGGGAGATCCCTTCAGAAAGACAGAAACAATAGCAAAGACAAAAAACACTTTTGGAATCTGCTTTTAGTCAACACATAAGGAAAGGGTGCACCGGTCCTGGAAATACTGCAATACCAGGTCAATGCGTGGAGTGGACAGAGCAAGCTCTATTTCCATCTCCCTGTTCTAAAAATCCATTTAATATATGGTCCCCAGATAGGGGACGTATCAGATATTAAACTGATAAGAACAGATACTACACTTGATCTTAGCCAAAAGGCCGAGAAGCGATAACCCGAACGGGCCGCGCGTTGCCCGAGCCTGCCCGATACTGCTGTTCAGCCCTTGCAGCGATTCAGCCTACTTCTAGGCAATTCCATGGGGCCCTGCAGGCTCACACACTCACAGCTACACGGGAGGTGAATAAAGGCCGGAGAGGAAGCCAGACAGGATTTGCTTCTTTTGCTTGCACCACAATGCAGTGCTGAAAGAGGAGGAATCTACATAAAAACGCCTTCCTGGCAACGCCCAAATGCCCTGCTGCCATGCAGATAAACACTGGCAGCGGCAGCAAGTGCATGCCCACAGCCACCCCTTGTTCCTTCACACCTTGTATCAGCTGTAATCCAGTCCAGTCCAGTGCTGCCTGCTGAGCAGCACTGACCAACACTGCCTGGGCCCAGGCTTTTATCTCTGAGGCCCCATTATGATGTCAGAAAGCTGGCTCTGGAATCCTGAGGGCTCCACTATGACACGTGCAAAGTTCCGTCTGAACTTTATATAAGACGGTGAGGCTCAGTCAGTCACTCAGTGTTGCCTGAGAGGGTAACACTGCAACAGCTGGCCGCCAGGCTGTCTTTTTTTTGCACAGCTAGTTGCCTCCAGGAGGCCACAAGAGGGAGACAAGGGACTGCAAAATGGAAAATAGGCATCCACCAACTTTACAGACAACTTCTCCTTGCTCCTACAACCTCCATCCTTGCACAGTTTGTTATTCTTCTAGGTAACATAGTAACAAATCCAAATTGCTGCTCTCTTTGTAGGCAAGCAAGGCTTTGTTGCAACTGCAATTCTTACTTCTTCTTGAAATGTAGGGACGACAGTACATTCCATCACATCCATCTAGTGTACACAGGTAGGTCCATTGTGGCGGGCAGGCGAGCGGGCGGGCTGCTTTATTGGCTGTTTGCTGTTCCCCTACTCCACTCCACTATTTGACTGTTGTGCTGAATCAATCAATCAATCAATCAATCAATCAATCAATCAATCAATCAGTGGCTGGCTCAGGTGCAGCTCTTTAACTTACCTAAAAGGGAGGGCGGAGAGAAGACAAGGAAGGTGAATGAGGTGTTCCAATGTGAAATGCCGGAAACACAGAAACACAGACGACACACAACAAGAGGTGGCAATCTATTCATTAATTGCATTTAATCAATGAGCTCATTATCACTCATGCATTGTCCAACAGGTGTTGAAATAATGGGATTAAAAGGGGAGATCCCTTCAGAAAGACAGAAACAATAGCAAAGACAAAAAACACTTTTGGAATCTGCTTTTAGTCAACACATAAGGAAAGGGTGCACCGGTCCTGGAAATACTGCAATACCAGGTCAATGCGTGGAGTGGACAGAGCAAGCTCTATTTCCATCTCCCTGTTCTAAAAATCCATTTAATATATGGTCCCCAGATAGGGGACGTATCAGATATTAAACTGATAAGAACAGATACTACACTTGATCTTAGCCAAAAGGCCGAGAAGCGATAACCCGAACGGGCCGCGCGTTGCCCGAGCCTGCCCGATACTGCTGTTCAGCCCTTGCAGCGATTCAGCCTACTTCTAGGCAATTCCATGGGGCCCTGCAGGCTCACACACTCACAGCTACACGGGAGGTGAATAAAGGCCGGAGAGGAAGCCAGACAGGATTTGCTTCTTTTGCTTGCACCACAATGCAGTGCTGAAAGAGGAGGAATCTACATAAAAACGCCTTCCTGGCAACGCCCAAATGCCCTGCTGCCATGCAGATAAACACTGGCAGCGGCAGCAAGTGCATGCCCACAGCCACCCCTTGTTCCTTCACACCTTGTATCAGCTGTAATCCAGTCCAGTCCAGTGCTGCCTGCTGAGCAGCACTGACCAACACTGCCTGGGCCCAGGCTTTTATCTCTGAGGCCCCATTATGATGTCAGAAAGCTGGCTCTGGAATCCTGAGGGCTCCACTATGACACGTGCAAAGTTCCGTCTGAACTTTATATAAGACGGTGAGGCTCAGTCAGTCACTCAGTGTTGCCTGAGAGGGTAACACTGCAACAGCTGGCCGCCAGGCTGTCTTTTTTTTGCACAGCTAGTTGCCTCCAGGAGGCCACAAGAGGGAGACAAGGGACTGCAAAATGGAAAATAGGCATCCACCAACTTTACAGACAACTTCTCCTTGCTCCTACAACCTCCATCCTTGCACAGTTTGTTATTCTTCTAGGTAACATAGTAACAAATCCAAATTGCTGCTCTCTTTGTAGGCAAGCAAGGCTTTGTTGCAACTGCAATTCTTACTTCTTCTTGAAATGTAGGGACGACAGTACATTCCATCACATCCATCTAGTGTACACAGGTAGGTCCATTGTGGCGGGCAGGCGAGCGGGCGGGCTGCTTTATTGGCTGTTTGCTGTTCCCCTACTCCACTCCACTATTTGACTGTTGTGCTGAATCAATCAATCAATCAATCAATCAATCAATCAATCAATCAGTGGCTGGCTCAGGTGCAGCTCTTTAACTTACCTAAAAGGGAGGGCGGAGAGAAGACAAGGAAGGTGAATGAGGTGTTCCAATGTGAAATGCCGGAAACACAGAAACACAGACGACACACAACAAGAGGTGGCAATCTATTCATTAATTGCATTTAATCAATGAGCTCATTATCACTCATGCATTGTCCAACAGGTGTTGAAATAATGGGATTAAAAGGGGAGATCCCTTCAGAAAGACAGAAACAATAGCAAAGACAAAAAACACTTTTGGAATCTGCTTTTAGTCAACACATAAGGAAAGGGTGCACCGGTCCTGGAAATACTGCAATACCAGGTCAATGCGTGGAGTGGACAGAGCAAGCTCTATTTCCATCTCCCTGTTCTAAAAATCCATTTAATATATGGTCCCCAGATAGGGGACGTATCAGATATTAAACTGATAAGAACAGATACTACACTTGATCTTAGCCAAAAGGCCGAGAAGCGATAACCCGAACGGGCCGCGCGTTGCCCGAGCCTGCCCGATACTGCTGTTCAGCCCTTGCAGCGATTCAGCCTACTTCTAGGCAATTCCATGGGGCCCTGCAGGCTCACACACTCACAGCTACACGGGAGGTGAATAAAGGCCGGAGAGGAAGCCAGACAGGATTTGCTTCTTTTGCTTGCACCACAATGCAGTGCTGAAAGAGGAGGAATCTACATAAAAACGCCTTCCTGGCAACGCCCAAATGCCCTGCTGCCATGCAGATAAACACTGGCAGCGGCAGCAAGTGCATGCCCACAGCCACCCCTTGTTCCTTCACACCTTGTATCAGCTGTAATCCAGTCCAGTCCAGTGCTGCCTGCTGAGCAGCACTGACCAACACTGCCTGGGCCCAGGCTTTTATCTCTGAGGCCCCATTATGATGTCAGAAAGCTGGCTCTGGAATCCTGAGGGCTCCACTATGACACGTGCAAAGTTCCGTCTGAACTTTATATAAGACGGTGAGGCTCAGTCAGTCACTCAGTGTTGCCTGAGAGGGCAACACTGCAACAGCCGGCCGCCAGGCTGTCTTTTTTTTGCACAGCTAGTTGCCTCCAGGAGGCCACAAGAGGGAGACAAGGGACTGCAAAATGGAAAATAGGCATCCACCAACTTTACAGACAACTTCTCCTTACTCCTACAACCTCCATCCTTGCACAGTTTGTTATTCTTCTAGGTAACATAGTAACAAATCCAAATTGCTGCTCTCTTTGTAGGCAAGCAAGGCTTTGTTGCAACTGCAATTCTTACTTCTTCTTGAAATGTAGGGACGACAGTACATTCCATCACATCCATCTAGTGTACACAGGTAGGTCCATTGTGGCGGGCAGGCGAGCGGGCGGGCTGCTTTATTGGCTGTTTGCTGTTCCCCTACTCCACTCCACTATTTGACTGTTGTGCTGCATCAATCAATCAATCAATCAATCAATCAATCAATCAATCAATCAATCAATCAATCAATCAATCAGTGGCTGGCTCAGGTGCAGCTCTTTAACTTACCTAAAAGGGAGGGCGGAGAGAAGACAAGGAAGGTGAATGAGGTGTTCCAATGTGAAATGCCGGAAACACAGAAACACAGACGACACACAACAAGAGGTGGCAATCTATTCATTAATTGCATTTAATCAATGAGCTCATTATCACTCATGCATTGTCCAACAGGTGTTGAAATAATGGGATTAAAAGGGGAGATCCCTTCAGAAAGACAGAAACAATAGCAAAGACAAAAAACACTTTTGGAATCTGCTTTTAGTCAACACATAAGGAAAGGGTGCACCGGTCCTGGAAATACTGCAATACCAGGTCAATGCGTGGAGTGGACAGAGCAAGCTCTATTTCCATCTCCCTGTTCTAAAAATCCATTTAATATATGGTCCCCAGATAGGGGACGTATCAGATATTAAACTGATAAGAACAGATACTACACTTGATCTTAGCCAAAAGGCCGAGAAGCGATAACCCGAACGGGCCGCGCGTTGCCCGAGCCTGCCCGATACTGCTGTTCAGCCCTTGCAGCGATTCAGCCTACTTCTAGGCAATTCCATGGGGCCCTGCAGGCTCACACACTCACAGCTACACGGGAGGTGAATAAAGGCCGGAGAGGAAGCCAGACAGGATTTGCTTCTTTTGCTTGCACCACAATGCAGTGCTGAAAGAGGAGGAATCTACATAAAAACGCCTTCCTGGCAACGCCCAAATGCCCTGCTGCCATGCAGATAAACACTGGCAGCGGCAGCAAGTGCATGCCCACAGCCACCCCTTGTTCCTTCACACCTTGTATCAGCTGTAATCCAGTCCAGTCCAGTGCTGCCTGCTGAGCAGCACTGACCAACACTGCCTGGGCCCAGGCTTTTATCTCTGAGGCCCCATTATGATGTCAGAAAGCTGGCTCTGGAATCCTGAGGGCTCCACTATGACACGTGCAAAGTTCCGTCTGAACTTTATATAAGACGGTGAGGCTCAGTCAGTCACTCAGTGTTGCCTGAGAGGGCAACACTGCAACAGCCGGCCGCCAGGCTGTCTTTTTTTTGCACAGCTAGTTGCCTCCAGGAGGCCACAAGAGGGAGACAAGGGACTGCAAAATGGAAAATAGGCATCCACCAACTTTACAGACAACTTCTCCTTGCTCCTACAACCTCCATCCTTGCACAGTTTGTTATTCTTCTAGGTAACATAGTAACAAATCCAAATTGCTGCTCTCTTTGTAGGCAAGCAAGGCTTTGTTGCAACTGCAATTCTTACTTCTTCTTGAAATGTAGGGACGACAGTACATTCCATCACATCCATCTAGTGTACACAGGTAGGTCCATTGTGGCGGGCAGGCGAGCGGGCGGGCTGCTTTATTGGCTGTTTGCTGTTCCCCTACTCCACTCCACTATTTGACTGTTGTGCTGCATCAATCAATCAATCAATCAATCAATCAATCAATCAGTGGCTGGCTCAGGTGCAGCTCTTTAACTTACCTAAAAGGGAGGGCGGAGAGAAGACAAGGAAGGTGAATGAGGTGTTCCAATGTGAAATGCCGGAAACACAGAAACACAGACGACACACAACAAGAGGTGGCAATCTATTCATTAATTGCATTTAATCAATGAGCTCATTATCACTCATGCATTGTCCAACAGGTGTTGAAATAATGGGATTAAAAGGGGAGATCCCTTCAGAAAGACAGAAACAATAGCAAAGACAAAAAACACTTTTGGAATCTGCTTTTAGTCAACACATAAGGAAAGGGTGCACCGGTCCTGGAAATACTGCAATACCAGGTCAATGCGTGGAGTGGACAGAGCAAGCTCTATTTCCATCTCCCTGTTCTAAAAATCCATTTAATATATGGTCCCCAGATAGGGGACGTATCAGATATTAAACTGATAAGAACAGATACTACACTTGATCTTAGCCAAAAGGCCGAGAAGCGATAACCCGAACGGGCCTCGCGTTGCCCGAGCCTGCCCGATACTGCTGTTCAGCCCTTGCAGCGATTCAGCCTACTTCTAGGCAATTCCATGGGGCCCTGCAGGCTCACACACTCACAGCTACACGGGAGGTGAATAAAGGCCGGAGAGGAAGCCAGACAGGATTTGCTTCTTTTGCTTGCACCACAATGCAGTGCTGAAAGAGGAGGAATCTACATAAAAACGCCTTCCTGGCAACGCCCAAATGCCCTGCTGCCATGCAGATAAACACTGGCAGCGGCAGCAAGTGCATGCCCACAGCCACCCCTTGTTCCTTCACACCTTGTATCAGCTGTAATCCAGTCCAGTCCAGTGCTGCCTGCTGAGCAGCACTGACCAACACTGCCTGGGCCCAGGCTTTTATCTCTGAGGCCCCATTATGATGTCAGAAAGCTGGCTCTGGAATCCTGAGGGCTCCACTATGACACGTGCAAAGTTCCGTCTGAACTTTATATAAGACGGTGAGGCTCAGTCAGTCACTCAGTGTTGCCTGAGAGGGCAACACTGCAACAGCCGGCCGCCAGGCTGTCTTTTTTTTGCACAGCTAGTTGCCTCCAGGAGGCCACAAGAGGGAGACAAGGGACTGCAAAATGGAAAATAGGCATCCACCAACTTTACAGACAACTTCTCCTTGCTCCTACAACCTCCATCCTTGCACAGTTTGTTATTCTTCTAGGTAACATAGTAACAAATCCAAATTGCTGCTCTCTTTGTAGGCAAGCAAGGCTTTGTTGCAACTGCAATTCTTACTTCTTCTTGAAATGTAGGGACGACAGTACATTCCATCACATCCATCTAGTGTACACAGGTAGGTCCATTGTGGCGGGCAGGCGAGCGGGCGGGCTGCTTTATTGGCTGTTTGCTGTTCCCCTACTCCACTCCACTATTTGACTGTTGTGCTGCATCAATCAATCAATCAATCAATCAATCAATCAATCAATCAATCAGTGGCTGGCTCAGGTGCAGCTCTTTAACTTACCTAAAAGGGAGGGCGGAGAGAAGACAAGGAAGGTGAATGAGGTGTTCCAATGTGAAATGCCGGAAACACAGAAACACAGACGACACACAACAAGAGGTGGCAATCTATTCATTAATTGCATTTAATCAATGAGCTCATTATCACTCATGCATTGTCCAACAGGTGTTGAAATAATGGGATTAAAAGGGGAGATCCCTTCAGAAAGACAGAAACAATAGCAAAGACAAAAAACACTTTTGGAATCTGCTTTTAGTCAACACATAAGGAAAGGGTGCACCGGTCCTGGAAATACTGCAATACCAGGTCAATGCGTGGAGTGGACAGAGCAAGCTCTATTTCCATCTCCCTGTTCTAAAAATCCATTTAATATATGGTCCCCAGATAGGGGACGTATCAGATATTAAACTGATAAGAACATATACTACACTTGATCTTAGCCAAAAGGCCGAGAAGCGATAACCCGAACGGGCCGCGCGTTGCCCGAGCCTGCCCGATACTGCTGTTCAGCCCTTGCAGCGATTCAGCCTACTTCTAGGCAATTCCATGGGGCCCTGCAGGCTCACACACTCACAGCTACACGGGAGGTGAATAAAGGCCGGAGAGGAAGCCAGACAGGATTTGCTTCTTTTGCTTGCACCACAATGCAGTGCTGAAAGAGGAGGAATCTACATAAAAACGCCTTCCTGGCAACGCCCAAATGCCCTGCTGCCATGCAGATAAACACTGGCAGCGGCAGCAAGTGCATGCCCACAGCCACCCCTTGTTCCTGCACACCTTGTATCAGCTGTAATCCAGTCCAGTCCAGTGCTGCCTGCTGAGCAGCACTGACCAACACTGCCTGGGCCCAGGCTTTTATCTCTGAGGCCCCATTATGATGTCAGAAAGCTGGCTCTGGAATCCTGAGGGCTCCACTATGACACGTGCAAAGTTCCGTCTGAACTTTATATAAGACGGTGAGGCTCAGTCAGTCACTCAGTGTTGCCTGAGAGGGCAACACTGCAACAGCCGGCCGCCAGGCTGTCTTTTTTTTGCACAGCTAGTTGCCTCCAGGAGGCCACAAGAGGGAGACAATGGACTGCAAAATGGAAAATAGGCATCCACCAACTTTACAGACAACTTCTCCTTGCTCCTACAACCTCCATCCTTGCACAGTTTGTTATTCTTCTAGGTAACATAGTAGCTCTCTTTGTAGGCAAGCAAGGCTTTGTTGCAACTGCAATTCTTACTTCTTCTTGAAATGTAGGGACGACAGTACATTCCATCACATCCATCTAGTGTACACAGGTAGGTCCATTGTGGCGGGCAGGCGAGCGGGCGGGCTGCTTTATTGGCTGTTTGCTGTTCCCCTACTCCACTCCACATTTGACTGTTGTGCTGCAATCAATCAATCAATCAATCAATCAATCAATCAATCAATCAATCAATCAATCAATCAGTGGCTGGCTCAGGTGCAGCTCTTTAACTTACCTAAAAGGGAGGGCGGAGAGAAGACAAGGAAGGTGAATGAGGTGTTCCAATGTGAAATGCCGGAAACACAGAAACAGAGACGACACACAACAAGAGGTGGCAATCTATTCATTAATTGCATTTAATCAATGAGCTCATTATCACTCATGCATTGTCCAACAGGTGTTGAAATAATGGGATTAAAAGGGGAGATCCCTTCAGAAAGACAGAAACAATAGCAAAGACAAAAAACACTTTTGGAATCTGCTTTTAGTCAACACATAAGGAAAGGGTGCACCGGTCCTGGAAATACTGCAATACCAGGTCAATGCGTGGAGTGGACAGAGCAAGCTCTATTTCCATCTCCCTGTTCTAAAAATCCATTTAATATATGGTCCCCAGATAGGGGACGTATCAGATATTAAACTGATAAGAACAGATACTACACTTGATCTTAGCCAAAAGGCCGAGAAGCGATAACCCGAACGGGCCGCGCGTTGCCCGAGCCTGCCCGATACTGCTGTTCAGCCCTTGCAGCGATTCAGCCTACTTCTAGGCAATTCCATGGGGCCCTGCAGGCTCACACACTCACAGCTACACGGGAGGTGAATAAAGGCCGGAGAGGAAGCCAGACAGGATTTGCTTCTTTTGCTTGCACCACAATGCAGTGCTGAAAGAGGAGGAATCTACATAAAAACGCCTTCCTGGCAACGCCCAAATGCCCTGCTGCCATGCAGATAAACACTGGCAGCGGCAGCAAGTGCATGCCCACAGCCACCCCTTGTTCCTTCACACCTTGTATCAGCTGTAATCCAGTCCAGTCCAGTGCTGCCTGCTGAGCAGCACTGACCAACACTGCCTGGGCCCAGGCTTTTATCTCTGAGGCCCCATTATGATGTCAGAAAGCTGGCTCTGGAATCCTGAGGGCTCCACTATGACACGTGCAAAGTTCCGTCTGAACTTTATATAAGACGGTGAGGCTCAGTCAGTCACTCAGTGTTGCCTGAGAGGGCAACACTGCAACAGCCGGCCGCCAGGCTGTCTTTTTTTTGCACAGCTAGTTGCCTCCAGGAGGCCACAAGAGGGAGACAAGGGACTGCAAAATGGAAAATAGGCATCCACCAACTTTACAGACAACTTCTCCTTGCTCCTACAACCTCCATCCTTGCACAGTTTGTTATTCTTCTAGGTAACATAGTAACAAATCCAAATTGCTGCTCTCTTTGTAGGCAAGCAAGGCTTTGTTGCAACTGCAATTCTTACTTCTTCTTGAAATGTAGGGACGACAGTACATTCCATCACATCCATCTAGTGTACACAGGTAGGTCCATTGTGGCGGGCAGGCGAGCGGGCGGGCTGCTTTATTGGCTGTTTGCTGTTCCCCTACTCCACTCCACTATTTGACTGTTGTGCTGCATCAATCAATCAATCAATCAATCAATCAATCAATCAATCAATCAATCAATCAATCAGTGGCTGGCTCAGGTGCAGCTCTTTAACTTACCTAAAAGGGAGGGCGGAGAGAAGACAAGGAAGGTGAATGAGGTGTTCCAATGTGAAATGCCGGAAACACAGAAACACAGACGACACACAACAAGAGGTGGCAATCTATTCATTAATTGCATTTAATCAATGAGCTCATTATCACTCATGCATTGTCCAACAGGTGTTGAAATAATGGGATTAAAAGGGGAGATCCCTTCAGAAAGACAGAAACAATAGCAAAGACAAAAAACACTTTTGGAATCTGCTTTTAGTCAACACATAAGGAAAGGGTGCACCGGTCCTGGAAATACTGCAATACCAGGTCAATGCGTGGAGTGGACAGAGCAAGCTCTATTTCCATCTCCCTGTTCTAAAAATCCATTTAATATATGGTCCCCAGATAGGGGACGTATCAGATATTAAACTGATAAGAACAGATACTACACTTGATCTGATAAGAACAGATACTACACTTGATCTTAGCCAAAAGGCCGAGAAGCGATAACCCGAACGGGCCGCGCGTTGCCCGAGCCTGCCCGATACTGCTGTTCAGCCCTTGCAGCGATTCAGCCTACTTCTAGGCAATTCCATGGGGCCCTGCAGGCTCACACACTCACAGCTACACGGGAGGTGAATAAAGGCCGGAGAGGAAGCCAGACAGGATTTGCTTCTTTTGCTTGCACCACAATGCAGTGCTGAAAGAGGAGGAATCTACATAAAAACGCCTTCCTGGCAACGCCCAAATGCCCTGCTGCCATGCAGATAAACACTGGCAGCGGCAGCAAGTGCATGCCCACAGCCACCCCTTGTTCCTTCACACCTTGTATCAGCTGTAATCCAGTCCAGTCCAGTGCTGCCTGCTGAGCAGCACTGACCAACACTGCCTGGGCCCAGGCTTTTATCTCTGAGGCCCCATTATGATGTCAGAAAGCTGGCTCTGGAATCCTGAGGGCTCCACTATGACACGTGCAAAGTTCCGTCTGAACTTTATATAAGACGGTGAGGCTCAGTCAGTCACTCAGTGTTGCCTGAGAGGGCAACACTGCAACAGCCGGCCGCCAGGCTGTCTTTTTTTTGCACAGCTAGTTGCCTCCAGGAGGCCACAAGAGGGAGACAAGGGACTGCAAAATGGAAAATAGGCATCCACCAACTTTACAGACAACTTCTCCTTGCTCCTACAACCTCCATCCTTGCACAGTTTGTTATTCTTCTAGGTAACATAGTAACAAATCCAAATTGCTGCTCTCTTTGTAGGCAAGCAAGGCTTTGTTGCAACTGCAATTCTTACTTCTTCTTGAAATGTAGGGACGACAGTACATTCCATCACATCCATCTAGTGTACACAGGTAGGTCCATTGTGGCGGGCAGGCGAGCGGGCGGGCTGCTTTATTGGCTGTTTGCTGTTCCCCTACTCCACTCCACTATTTGACTGTTGTGCTGCATCAATCAATCAATCAATCAATCAATCAATCAATCAATCAATCAATCAATCAGTGGCTGGCTCAGGTGCAGCTCTTTAACTTACCTAAAAGGGAGGGCGGAGAGAAGACAAGGAAGGTGAATGAGGTGTTCCAATGTGAAATGCCGGAAACACAGAAACACAGACGACACACAACAAGAGGTGGCAATCTATTCATTAATTGCATTTAATCAATGAGCTCATTATCACTCATGCATTGTCCAACAGGTGTTGAAATAATGGGATTAAAAGGGGAGATCCCTTCAGAAAGACAGAAACAATAGCAAAGACAAAAAACACTTTTGGAATCTGCTTTTAGTCAACACATAAGGAAAGGGTGCACCGGTCCTGGAAATACTGCAATACCAGGTCAATGCGTGGAGTGGACAGAGCAAGCTCTATTTCCATCTCCCTGTTCTAAAAATCCATTTAATATATGGTCCCCAGATAGGGGACGTATCAGATATTAAACTGATAAGAACAGATACTACACTTGATCTTAGCCAAAAGGCCGAGAAGCGATAACCCGAACGGGCCGCGCGTTGCCCGAGCCTGCCCGATACTGCTGTTCAGCCCTTGCAGCGATTCAGCCTACTTCTAGGCAATTCCATGGGGCCCTGCAGGCTCACACACTCACAGCTACACGGGAGGTGAATAAAGGCCGGAGAGGAAGCCAGACAGGATTTGCTTCTTTTGCTTGCACCACAATGCAGTGCTGAAAGAGGAGGAATCTACATAAAAACGCCTTCCTGGCAACGCCCAAATGCCCTGCTGCCATGCAGATAAACACTGGCAGCGGCAGCAAGTGCATGCCCACAGCCACCCCTTGTTCCTTCACACCTTGTATCAGCTGTAATCCAGTCCAGTCCAGTGCTGCCTGCTGAGCAGCACTGACCAACACTGCCTGGGCCCAGGCTTTTATCTCTGAGGCCCCATTATGATGTCAGAAAGCTGGCTCTGGAATCCTGAGGGCTCCACTATGACACGTGCAAAGTTCCGTCTGAACTTTATATAAGACGGTGAGGCTCAGTCAGTCACTCAGTGTTGCCTGAGAGGGCAACACTGCAACAGCCGGCCGCCAGGCTGTCTTTTTTTTGCACAGCTAGTTGCCTCCAGGAGGCCACAAGAGGGAGACAAGGGACTGCAAAATGGAAAATAGGCATCCACCAACTTTACAGACAACTTCTCCTTGCTCCTACAACCTCCATCCTTGCACAGTTTGTTATTCTTCTAGGTAACATAGTAACAAATCCAAATTGCTGCTCTCTTTGTAGGCAAGCAAGGCTTTGTTGCAACTGCAATTCTTACTTCTTCTTGAAATGTAGGGACGACAGTACATTCCATCACATCCATCTAGTGTACACAGGTAGGTCCATTGTGGCGGGCAGGCGAGCGGGCGGGCTGCTTTATTGGCTGTTTGCTGTTCCCCTACTCCACTCCACTATTTGACTGTTGTGCTGCATCAATCAATCAATCAATCAATCAATCAATCAATCAATCAATCAATCAATCAATCAGTGGCTGGCTCAGGTGCAGCTCTTTAACTTACCTAAAAGGGAGGGCGGAGAGAAGACAAGGAAGGTGAATGAGGTGTTCCAATGTGAAATGCCGGAAACACAGAAACACAGACGACACACAACAAGAGGTGGCAATCTATTCATTAATTGCATTTAATCAATGAGCTCATTATCACTCATGCATTGTCCAACAGGTGTTGAAATAATGGGATTAAAAGGGGAGTTCCCTTCAGAAAGACAGAAACAATAGCAAAGACAAAAAACACTTTTGGAATCTGCTTTTAGTCAACACATAAGGAAAGGGTGCACCGGTCCTGGAAATACTGCAATACCAGGTCAATGCGTGGAGTGGACAGAGCAAGCTCTATTTCCATCTCCCTGTTCTAAAAATCCATTTAATATATGGTCCCCAGATAGGGGACGTATCAGATATTAAACTGATAAGAACAGATACTACACTTGATCTTAGCCAAAAGGCCGAGAAGCGATAACCCGAACGGGCCGCGCGTTGCCCGAGCCTGCCCGATACTGCTGTTCAGCCCTTGCAGCGATTCAGCCTACTTCTAGGCAATTCCATGGGGCCCTGCAGGCTCACACACTCACAGCTACACGGGAGGTGAATAAAGGCCGGAGAGGAAGCCAGACAGGATTTGCTTCTTTTGCTTGCACCACAATGCAGTGCTGAAAGAGGAGGAATCTACATAAAAACGCCTTCCTGGCAACGCCCAAATGCCCTGCTGCCATGCAGATAAACACTGGCAGCGGCAGCAAGTGCATGCCCACAGCCACCCCTTGTTCCTTCACACCTTGTATCAGCTGTAATCCAGTCCAGTCCAGTGCTGCCTGCTGAGCAGCACTGACCAACACTGCCTGGGCCCAGGCTTTTATCTCTGAGGCCCCATTATGATGTCAGAAAGCTGGCTCTGGAATCCTGAGGGCTCCACTATGACACGTGCAAAGTTCCGTCTGAACTTTATATAAGACGGTGAGGCTCAGTCAGTCACTCAGTGTTGCCTGAGAGGGCAACACTGCAACAGCCGGCCGCCAGGCTGTCTTTTTTTTGCACAGCTAGTTGCCTCCAGGAGGCCACAAGAGGGAGACAAGGGACTGCAAAATGGAAAATAGGCATCCACCAACTTTACAGACAACTTCTCCTTGCTCCTACAACCTCCATCCTTGCACAGTTTGTTATTCTTCTAGGTAACATAGTAACAAATCCAAATTGCTGCTCTCTTTGTAGGCAAGCAAGGCTTTGTTGCAACTGCAATTCTTACTTCTTCTTGAAATGTAGGGACGACAGTACATTCCATCACATCCATCTAGTGTACACAGGTAGGTCCATTGTGGCGGGCAGGCGAGCGGGCGGGCTGCTTTATTGGCTGTTTGCTGTTCCCCTACTCCACTCCACTATTTGACTGTTGTGCTGCATCAATCAATCAATCAATCAATCAATCAATCAATCAATCAATCAATCAATCAATCAGTGGCTGGCTCAGGTGCAGCTCTTTAACTTACCTAAAAGGGAGGGCGGAGAGAAGACAAGGAAGGTGAATGAGGTGTTCCAATGTGAAATGCCGGAAACACAGAAACACAGACGACACACAACAAGAGGTGGCAATCTATTCATTAATTGCATTTAATCAATGAGCTCATTATCACTCATGCATTGTCCAACAGGTGTTGAAATAATGGGATTAAAAGGGGAGATCCCTTCAGAAAGACAGAAACAATAGCAAAGACAAAAAACACTTTTGGAATCTGCTTTTAGTCAACACATAAGGAAAGGGTGCACCGGTCCTGGAAATACTGCAATACCAGGTCAATGCGTGGAGTGGACAGAGCAAGCTCTATTTCCATCTCCCTGTTCTAAAAATCCATTTAATATATGGTCCCCAGATAGGGGACGTATCAGATATTAAACTGATAAGAACAGATACTACACTTGATCTTAGCCAAAAGGCCGAGAAGCGATAACCCGAACGGGCCGCGCGTTGCCCGAGCCTGCCCGATACTGCTGTTCAGCCCTTGCAGCGATTCAGCCTACTTCTAGGCAATTCCATGGGGCCCTGCAGGCTCACACACTCACAGCTACACGGGAGGTGAATAAAGGCCGGAGAGGAAGCCAGACAGGATTTGCTTCTTTTGCTTGCACCACAATGCAGTGCTGAAAGAGGAGGAATCTACATAAAAACGCCTTCCTGGCAACGCCCAAATGCCCTGCTGCCATGCAGATAAACACTGGCAGCGGCAGCAAGTGCATGCCCACAGCCACCCCTTGTTCCTTCACACCTTGTATCAGCTGTAATCCAGTCCAGTCCAGTGCTGCCTGCTGAGCAGCACTGACCAACACTGCCTGGGCCCAGGCTTTTATCTCTGAGGCCCCATTATGATGTCAGAAAGCTGGCTCTGGAATCCTGAGGGCTCCACTATGACACGTGCAAAGTTCCGTCTGAACTTTATATAAGACGGTGAGGCTCAGTCAGTCACTCAGTGTTGCCTGAGAGGGCAACACTGCAACAGCCGGCCGCCAGGCTGTCTTTTTTTTGCACAGCTAGTTGCCTCCAGGAGGCCACAAGAGGGAGACAAGGGACTGCAAAATGGAAAATAGGCATCCACCAACTTTACAGACAACTTCTCCTTGCTCCTACAACCTCCATCCTTGCACAGTTTGTTATTCTTCTAGGTAACATAGTAACAAATCCAAATTGCTGCTCTCTTTGTAGGCAAGCAAGGCTTTGTTGCAACTGCAATTCTTACTTCTTCTTGAAATGTAGGGACGACAGTACATTCCATCACATCCATCTAGTGTACACAGGTAGGTCCATTGTGGCGGGCAGGCGAGCGGGCGGGCTGCTTTATTGGCTGTTTGCTGTTCCCCTACTCCACTCCACTATTTGACTGTTGTGCTGCATCAATCAATCAATCAATCAATCAATCAATCAATCAATCAATCAATCAATCAATCAATCAATCAATCAGTGGCTGGCTCAGGTGCAGCTCTTTAACTTACCTAAAAGGGAGGGCGGAGAGAAGACAAGGAAGGTGAATGAGGTGTTCCAATGTGAAATGCCGGAAACACAGAAACACAGACGACACACAACAAGAGGTGGCAATCTATTCATTAATTGCATTTAATCAATGAGCTCATTATCACTCATGCATTGTCCAACAGGTGTTGAAATAATGGGATTAAAAGGGGAGATCCCTTCAGAAAGACAGAAACAATAGCAAAGACAAAAAACACTTTTGGAATCTGCTTTTAGTCAACACATAAGGAAAGGGTGCACCGGTCCTGGAAATACTGCAATACCAGGTCAATGCGTGGAGTGGACAGAGCAAGCTCTATTTCCATCTCCCTGTTCTAAAAATCCATTTAATATATGGTCCCCAGATAGGGGACGTATCAGATATTAAACTGATAAGAACAGATACTACACTTGATCTTAGCCAAAAGGCCGAGAAGCGATAACCCGAACGGGCCGCGCGTTGCCCGAGCCTGCCCGATACTGCTGTTCAGCCCTTGCAGCGATTCAGCCTACTTCTAGGCAATTCCATGGGGCCCTGCAGGCTCACACACTCACAGCTACACGGGAGGTGAATAAAGGCCGGAGAGGAAGCCAGACAGGATTTGCTTCTTTTGCTTGCACCACAATGCAGTGCTGAAAGAGGAGGAATCTACATAAAAACGCCTTCCTGGCAACGCCCAAATGCCCTGCTGCCATGCAGATAAACACTGGCAGCGGCAGCAAGTGCATGCCCACAGCCACCCCTTGTTCCTTCACACCTTGTATCAGCTGTAATCCAGTCCAGTCCAGTGCTGCCTGCTGAGCAGCACTGACCAACACTGCCTGGGCCCAGGCTTTTATCTCTGAGGCCCCATTATGATGTCAGAAAGCTGGCTCTGGAATCCTGAGGGCTCCACTATGACACGTGCAAAGTTCCGTCTGAACTTTATATAAGACGGTGAGGCTCAGTCAGTCACTCAGTGTTGCCTGAGAGGGCAACACTGCAACAGCCGGCCGCCAGGCTGTCTTTTTTTTGCACAGCTAGTTGCCTCCAGGAGGCCACAAGAGGGAGACAAGGGACTGCAAAATGGAAAATAGGCATCCACCAACTTTACAGACAACTTCTCCTTGCTCCTACAACCTCCATCCTTGCACAGTTTGTTATTCTTCTAGGTAACATAGTAACAAATCCAAATTGCTGCTCTCTTTGTAGGCAAGCAAGGCTTTGTTGCAACTGCAATTCTTACTTCTTCTTGAAATGTAGGGACGACAGTACATTCCATCACATCCATCTAGTGTACACAGGTAGGTCCATTGTGGCGGGCAGGCGAGCGGGCGGGCTGCTTTATTGGCTGTTTGCTGTTCCCCTACTCCACTCCACTATTTGACTGTTGTGCTGCATCAATCAATCAATCAATCAATCAATCAATCAATCAATCAATCAGTGGCTGGCTCAGGTGCAGCTCTTTAACTTACCTAAAAGGGAGGGCGGAGAGAAGACAAGGAAGGTGAATGAGGTGTTCCAATGTGAAATGCCGGAAACACAGAAACACAGACGACACACAACAAGAGGTGGCAATCTATTCATTAATTGCATTTAATCAATGAGCTCATTATCACTCATGCATTGTCCAACAGGTGTTGAAATAATGGGATTAAAAGGGGAGATCCCTTCAGAAAGACAGAAACAATAGCAAAGACAAAAAACACTTTTGGAATCTGCTTTTAGTCAACACATAAGGAAAGGGTGCACCGGTCCTGGAAATACTGCAATACCAGGTCAATGCGTGGAGTGGACAGAGCAAGCTCTATTTCCATCTCCCTGTTCTAAAAATCCATTTAATATATGGTCCCCAGATAGGGGACGTATCAGATATTAAACTGATAAGAACAGATACTACACTTGATCTTAGCCAAAAGGCCGAGAAGCGATAACCCGAACGGGCCGCGCGTTGCCCGAGCCTGCCCGATACTGCTGTTCAGCCCTTGCAGCGATTCAGCCTACTTCTAGGCAATTCCATGGGGCCCTGCAGGCTCACACACTCACAGCTACACGGGAGGTGAATAAAGGCCGGAGAGGAAGCCAGACAGGATTTGCTTCTTTTGCTTGCACCACAATGCAGTGCTGAAAGAGGAGGAATCTACATAAAAACGCCTTCCTGGCAACGCCCAAATGCCCTGCTGCCATGCAGATAAACACTGGCAGCGGCAGCAAGTGCATGCCCACAGCCACCCCTTGTTCCTTCACACCTTGTATCAGCTGTAATCCAGTCCAGTCCAGTGCTGCCTGCTGAGCAGCACTGACCAACACTGCCTGGGCCCAGGCTTTTATCTCTGAGGCCCCATTATGATGTCAGAAAGCTGGCTCTGGAATCCTGAGGGCTCCACTATGACACGTGCAAAGTTCCGTCTGAACATTATATAAGACGGTGAGGCTCAGTCAGTCACTCAGTGTTGCCTGAGAGGGCAACACTGCAACAGCCGGCCGCCAGGCTGTCTTTTTTTTGCACAGCTAGTTGCCTCCAGGAGGCCACAAGAGGGAGACAAGGGACTGCAAAATGGAAAATAGGCATCCACCAACTTTACAGACAACTTCTCCTTGCTCCTACAACCTCCATCCTTGCACAGTTTGTTATTCTTCTAGGTAACATAGTAACAAATCCAAATTGCTGCTCTCTTTGTAGGCAAGCAAGGCTTTGTTGCAACTGCAATTCTTACTTCTTCTTGAAATGTAGGGACGACAGTACATTCCATCACATCCATCTAGTGTACACAGGTAGGTCCATTGTGGCGGGCAGGCGAGCGGGCGGGCTGCTTTATTGGCTGTTTGCTGTTCCCCTACTCCACTCCACTATTTGACTGTTGTGCTGCATCAATCAATCAATCAATCAATCAATCAATCAATCAATCAATCAATCAATCAGTGGCTGGCTCAGGTGCAGCTCTTTAACTTACCTAAAAGGGAGGGCGGAGAGAAGACAAGGAAGGTGAATGAGGTGTTCCAATGTGAAATGCCGGAAACACAGAAACACAGACGACACACAACAAGAGGTGGCAATCTATTCATTAATTGCATTTAATCAATGAGCTCATTATCACTCATGCATTGTCCAACAGGTGTTGAAATAATGGATTAAAAGGGGAGATCCCTTCAGAAAGACAGAAACAATAGCAAAGACAAAAACACTTTTGGAATCTGCTTTTAGTCAACACATAAGGAAAGGGTGCACCGGTCCTGGAAATACTGCAATACCAGGTCAATGCGTGGAGTGGACAGAGCAAGCTCTATTTCCATCTCCCTGTTCTAAAATCCATTTAATATATATGGTCCCCAGATAGGGGACGTATCAGATATTAAACTGATAAGAACAGATACTACACTTGATCTTAGCCAAAAGGCCGAGAAGCGATAACCCGAACGGGCCGCGCGTTGCCCGAGCCTGCCCGATACTGCTGTTCAGCCCTTGCAGCGATTCAGCCTACTTCTAGGCAATTCCATGGGGCCCTGCAGGCTCACACACTCACAGCTACACGGGAGGTGCATAAAGGCCGGAGAGGAAGCCAGACAGGATTGCTTCTTTTGCTTGCACCACAATGCAGTGCTGAAAGAGGAGGAATCTACATAAAAACGCCTTCCTGGCAACGCCCAAATGCCATGCTGCCATGCAGATAAACACTGGCAGCGGCAGCAAGTGCATGCCCACAGCCACCCCTTGTTCCTTCACACCTTGTATCAGCTGTATCCAGTCCAGTCCAGTGCTGCCTGCTGAGCAGCACTGACCAACACTGCCTGGGCCCAGGCTTTTATCTCTGAGGCCCCATTATGATGTCAGAAAGCTGGCTCTGGAATCCTGAGGGCTCCACTATGACACGTGCAAAGTTCCGTCTGAACTTTATATAAGACGGTGAGGCTCAGTCAGTCACTCAGTGTTGCCTGAGAGGGCAACACTGCAACAGCCGGCCGCCAGGCTGTCTTTTTTTTGCACAGCTAGTTGCCTCCAGGAGGCCACAAGAGGGAGACAAGGGACTGCAAAATGGAAAATAGCATCCACCAACTTTACAGACAACTTCTTCCTTGCTCCTACAACACTCCATCCTTGCACAGTTGTTATTCTTAGGCAAGCAAGGCTTTGTTGCAACTGCAATTCTTACTTCTTCTTGAAATGTAGGGACGACAGTACATTCCATTACATCCATCTAGTGTACACAGGTAGGTCCATTGTGGCGGGCAGGTGAGCGGGCGGGCTGCTTTATTGGCTGTTTGCTGTTCCCCTACTCCACTCCACTATTTGACTGTTGTGCTGCAATCAATCAATCAATCAATCAATCAATCAATCAATCAATCAATCAATCAGTGGCTGGCTCAGGTGCAGCTCTTTAACTTACCTAAAAGGGAGGGCGGAGAGAAGACAAGGAAGGTGAATGAGGAGTTCCAATGTGAAATGCCGGAAACACAGAAACACAGACGACACACAACAAGAGGTGGCAATCTATTCATTAATTGCATTTAATCAATGAGCTCATTATCACTCATGCATTGTCCAACAGGTGTTGAAATAATGGGATTAAAAGGGGAGATCCCTTCAGAAAGACAGAAACAATAGCAAAGACAAAAAACACTTTTGGAATCTGCTTTTAGTCAACACATAAGGAAAGGGTGCACCGGTCCTGGAAATACTGCAATACCAGGTCAATGCGTGGAGTGGACAGAGCAAGCTCTATTTCCATCTCCCTGTTCTAAAAATCCATTTAATATATGGTCCCCAGATAGGGGACGTATCAGATATTAAACTGATAAGAACAGATACTACACTTGATCTTAGCCAAAAGGCCGAGAAGCGATAACCCGAACGGGCCGCGCGTTGCCCGAGCCTGCCCGATACTGCTGTTCAGCCCTTGCAGCGATTCAGCCTACTTCTAGGCAATTCCATGGGGCCCTGCAGGCTCACACACTCACAGCTACACGGGAGGTGAATAAAGGCCGGAGAGGAAGCCAGACAGGATTTGCTTCTTTTGCTTGCACCACAATGCAGTGCTGAAAGAGGAGGAATCTACATAAAAACGCCTTCCTGGCAACGCCCAAATGCCCTGCTGCCATGCAGATAAACACTGGCAGCGGCAGCAAGTGCATGCCCACAGCCACCCCTTGTTCCTTCACACCTTGTATCAGCTGTAATCCAGTCCAGTCCAGTGCTGCCTGCTGAGCAGCACTGACCAACACTGCCTGGGCCCAGGCTTTTATCTCTGAGGCCCCATTATGATGTCAGAAAGCTGGCTCTGGAATCCTGAGGGCTCCACTATGACACGTGCAAAGTTCCGTCTGAACTTTATATAAGACGGTGAGGCTCAGTCAGTCACTCAGTGTTGCCTGAGAGGGCAACACTGCAACAGCCGGCCGCCAGGCTGTCTTTTTTTTGCACAGCTAGTTGCCTCCAGGAGGCCACAAGAGGGAGACAAGGGACTGCAAAATGGAAAATAGGCATCCACCAACTTTACAGACAACTTCTCCTTGCTCCTACAACCTCCATCCTTGCACAGTTTGTTATTCTTCTAGGTAACATAGTAACAAATCCAAATTGCTGCTCTCTTTGTAGGCAAGCAAGGCTTTGTTGCAACTGCAATTCTTACTTCTTCTTGAAATGTAGGGACGACAGTACATTCCATCACATCCATCTAGTGTACACAGGTAGGTCCATTGTGGCGGGCAGGCGAGCGGGCGGGCTGCTTTATTGGCTGTTTGCTGTTCCCCTACTCCACTCCACTATTTGACTGTTGTGCTGCATCAATCAATCAATCAATCAATCAATCAATCAATCAATCAGTGGCTGGCTCAGGTGCAGCTCTTTAACTTACCTAAAAGGGAGGGCGGAGAGAAGACAAGGAAGGTGAATGAGGTGTTCCAATGTGAAATGCCGGAAACACAGAAACACAGACGACACACAACAAGAGGTGGCAATCTATTCATTAATTGCATTTAATCAATGAGCTCATTATCACTCATGCATTGTCCAACAGGTGTTGAAATAATGGGATTAAAAGGGGAGATCCCTTCAGAAAGACAGAAACAATAGCAAAGACAAAAAACACTTTTGGAATCTGCTTTTAGTCAACACATAAGGAAAGGGTGCACCGGTCCTGGAAATACTGCAATACCAGGTCAATGCGGGGAGTGGACAGAGCAAGCTCTATTTCCATCTCCCTGTTCTAAAAATCCATTTAATATATGGTCCCCAGATAGGGGACGTATCAGATATTAAACTGATAAGAACAGATACTACACTTGATCTTAGCCAAAAGGCCGAGAAGCGATAACCCGAACGGGCCGCGCGTTGCCCGAGCCTGCCCGATACTGCTGTTCAGCCCTTGCAGCGATTCAGCCTACTTCTAGGCAATTCCATGGGGCCCTGCAGGCTCACACACTCACAGCTACACGGGAGGTGAATAAAGGCCGGAGAGGAAGCCAGACAGGATTTGCTTCTTTTGCTTGCACCACAATGCAGTGCTGAAAGAGGAGGAATCTACATAAAAACGCCTTCCTGGCAACGCCCAAATGCCCTGCTGCCATGCAGATAAACACTGGCAGCGGCAGCAAGTGCATGCCCACAGCCACCCCTTGTTCCTTCACACCTTGTATCAGCTGTAATCCAGTCCAGTCCAGTGCTGCCTGCTGAGCAGCACTGACCAACACTGCCTGGGCCCAGGCTTTTATCTCTGAGGCCCCATTATGATGTCAGAAAGCTGGCTCTGGAATCCTGAGGGCTCCACTATGACACGTGCAAAGTTCCGTCTGAACTTTATATAAGACGGTGAGGCTCAGTCAGTCACTCAGTGTTGCCTGAGAGGGCAACACTGCAACAGCCGGCCGCCAGGCTGTCTTTTTTTTGCACAGCTAGTTGCCTCCAGGAGGCCACAAGAGGGAGACAAGGGACTGCAAAATGGAAAATAGGCATCCACCAACTTTACAGACAACTTCTCCTTGCTCCTACAACCTCCATCCTTGCACAGTTTGTTATTCTTCTAGGTAACATAGTAACAAATCCAAATTGCTGCTCTCTTTGTAGGCAAGCAAGGCTTTGTTGCAACTGCAATTCTTACTTCTTCTTGAAATGTAGGGACGACAGTACATTCCATTACATCCATCTAGTGTACACAGGTAGGTCCATTGTGGCGGGCAGGTGAGCGGGCGGGCTGCTTTATTGGCTGTTTGCTGTTCCCCTACTCCACTCCACTATTTGACTGTTGTGCTGCATCAATCAATCAATCAATCAATCAATCAATCAATCAATCAATCAATCAATCAATCAATCAATCAGTGGCTGGCTCAGGTGCAGCTCTTTAACTTACCTAAAAGGGAGGGCGGAGAGAAGACAAGGAAGGTGAATGAGGAGTTCCAATGTGAAATGCCGGAAACACAGAAACACAGACGACACACAACAAGAGGTGGCAATCTATTCATTAATTGCATTTAATCAATGAGCTCATTATCACTCATGCATTGTCCAACAGGTGTTGAAATAATGGGATTAAAAGGGGAGATCCCTTCAGAAAGACAGAAACAATAGCAAAGACAAAAAACACTTTTGGAATCTGCTTTTAGTCAACACATAAGGAAAGGGTGCACCGGTCCTGGAAATACTGCAATACCAGGTCAATGCGTGGAGTGGACAGAGCAAGCTCTATTTCCATCTCCCTGTTCTAAAAATCCATTTAATATATGGTCCCCAGATAGGGGACGTATCAGATATTAAACTGATAAGAACAGATACTACACTTGATCTTAGCCAAAAGGCCGAGAAGCGATAACCCGAACGGGCCGCGCGTTGCCCGAGCCTGCCCGATACTGCTGTTCAGCCCTTGCAGCGATTCAGCCTACTTCTAGGCAATTCCATGGGGCCCTGCAGGCTCACACACTCACAGCTACACGGGAGGTGAATAAAGGCCGGAGAGGAAGCCAGACAGGATTTGCTTCTTTTGCTTGCACCACAATGCAGTGCTGAAAGAGGAGGAATCTACATAAAAACGCCTTCCTGGCAACGCCCAAATGCCCTGCTGCCATGCAGATAAACACTGGCAGCGGCAGCAAGTGCATGCCCACAGCCACCCCTTGTTCCTTCACACCTTGTATCAGCTGTAATCCAGTCCAGTCCAGTGCTGCCTGCTGAGCAGCACTGACCAACACTGCCTGGGCCCAGGCTTTTATCTCTGAGGCCCCATTATGATGTCAGAAAGCTGGCTCTGGAATCCTGACTCCACTATGACACGTGCAAAGTTCCGTCTGAACTTTATATAAGACGGTGAGGCTCAGTCAGTCACTCAGTGTTGCCTGAGAGGGCAACACTGCAACAGCCGGCCGCCAGGCTGTCTTTTTTTTGCACAGCTAGTTGCCTCCAGGAGGCCACAAGAGGGAGACAAGGGACTGCAAAATGGAAAATAGGCATCCACCAACTTTACAGACAACTTCTCCTTGCTCCTACAACCTCCATCCTTGCACAGTTTGTTATTCTTCTAGGTAACATAGTAACAAATCCAAATTGCTGCTCTCTTTGTAGGCAAGCAAGGCTTTGTTGCAACTGCAATTCTTACTTCTTCTTGAAATGTAGGGACGACAGTACATTCCATCACATCCATCTAGTGTACACAGGTAGGTCCATTGTGGCGGGCAGGCGAGCGGGCGGGCTGCTTTATTGGCTGTTTGCTGTTCCCCTACTCCACTCCACTATTTGACTGTTGTGCTGCATCAATCAATCAATCAATCAATCAATCAATCAATCAATCAATCAATCAATCAATCAATCAGTGGCTGGCTCAGGTGCAGCTCTTTAACTTACCTAAAAGGGAGGGCGGAGAGAAGACAAGGAAGGTGAATGAGGTGTTCCAATGTGAAATGCCGGAAACACAGAAACACAGACGACACACAACAAGAGGTGGCAATCTATTCATTAATTGCATTTAATCAATGAGCTCATTATCACTCATGCATTGTCCAACAGGTGTTGAAATAATGGGATTAAAAGGGGAGATCCCTTCAGAAAGACAGAAACAATAGCAAAGACAAAAAACACTTTTGGAATCTGCTTTTAGTCAACACATAAGGAAAGGGTGCACCGGTCCTGGAAATACTGCAATACCAGGTCAATGCGTGGAGTGGACAGAGCAAGCTCTATTTCCATCTCCCTGTTCTAAAAATCCATTTAATATATGGTCCCCAGATAGGGGACGTATCAGATATTAAACTGATAAGAACAGATACTACACTTGATCTTAGCCAAAAGGCCGAGAAGCGATAACCCGAACGGGCCGCGCGTTGCCCGAGCCTGCCCGATACTGCTGTTCAGCCCTTGCAGCGATTCAGCCTACTTCTAGGCAATTCCATGGGGCCCTGCAGGCTCACACACTCACAGCTACACGGGAGGTGAATAAAGGCCGGAGAGGAAGCCAGACAGGATTTGCTTCTTTTGCTTGCACCACAATGCAGTGCTGAAAGAGGAGGAATCTACATAAAAACGCCTTCCTGGCAACGCCCAAATGCCCTGCTGCCATGCAGATAAACACTGGCAGCGGCAGCAAGTGCATGCCCACAGCCACCCCTTGTTCCTTCACACCTTGTATCAGCTGTAATCCAGTCCAGTCCAGTGCTGCCTGCTGAGCAGCACTGACCAACACTGCCTGGGCCCAGGCTTTTATCTCTGAGGCCCCATTATGATGTCAGAAAGCTGGCTCTGGAATCCTGAGGGCTCCACTATGACACGTGCAAAGTTCCGTCTGAACTTTATATAAGACGGTGAGGCTCAGTCAGTCACTCAGTGTTGCCTGAGAGGGCAACACTGCAACAGCCGGCCGCCAGGCTGTCTTTTTTTTGCACAGCTAGTTGCCTCCAGGAGGCCACAAGAGGGAGACAAGGGACTGCAAAATGGAAAATAGGCATCCACCAACTTTACAGACAACTTCTCCTTGCTCCTACAACCTCCATCCTTGCACAGTTTGTTATTCTTCTAGGTAACATAGTAACAAATCCAAATTGCTGCTCTCTTTGTAGGCAAGCAAGGCTTTGTTGCAACTGCAATTCTTACTTCTTCTTGAAATGTAGGGACGACAGTACATTCCATCACATCCATCTAGTGTACACAGGTAGGTCCATTGTGGCGGGCAGGCGAGCGGGCGGGCTGCTTTATTGGCTGTTTGCTGTTCCCCTACTCCACTCCACTATTTGACTGTTGTGCTGCATCAATCAATCAATCAATCAATCAATCAATCAATCAATCAGTGGCTGGCTCAGGTGCAGCTCTTTAACTTACCTAAAAGGGAGGGCGGAGAGAAGACAAGGAAGGTGAATGAGGTGTTCCAATGTGAAATGCCGGAAACACAGAAACACAGACGACACACAACAAGAGGTGGCAATCTATTCATTAATTGCATTTAATCAATGAGCTCATTATCACTCATGCATTGTCCAACAGGTGTTGAAATAATGGGATTAAAAGGGGAGATCCCTTCAGAAAGACAGAAACAATAGCAAAGACAAAAAACACTTTTGGAATCTGCTTTTAGTCAACACATAAGGAAAGGGTGCACCGGTCCTGGAAATACTGCAATACCAGGTCAATGCGTGGAGTGGACAGAGCAAGCTCTATTTCCATCTCCCTGTTCTAAAAATCCATTTAATATATGGTCCCCAGATAGGGGACGTATCAGATATTAAACTGATAAGAACAGATACTACACTTGATCTTAGCCAAAAGGCCGAGAAGCGATAACCCGAACGGGCCGCGCGTTGCCCGAGCCTGCCCGATACTGCTGTTCAGCCCTTGCAGCGATTCAGCCTACTTCTAGGCAATTCCATGGGGCCCTGCAGGCTCACACACTCACAGCTACACGGGAGGTGAATAAAGGCCGGAGAGGAAGCCAGACAGGATTTGCTTCTTTTGCTTGCACCACAATGCAGTGCTGAAAGAGGAGGAATCTACATAAAAACGCCTTCCTGGCAACGCCCAAATGCCCTGCTGCCATGCAGATAAACACTGGCAGCGGCAGCAAGTGCATGCCCACAGCCACCCCTTGTTCCTTCACACCTTGTATCAGCTGTAATCCAGTCCAGTCCAGTGCTGCCTGCTGAGCAGCACTGACCAACACTGCCTGGGCCCAGGCTTTTATCTCTGAGGCCCCATTATGATGTCAGAAAGCTGGCTCTGGAATCCTGAGGGCTCCACTATGACACGTGCAAAGTTCCGTCTGAACTTTATATAAGACGGTGAGGCTCAGTCAGTCACTCAGTGTTGCCTGAGAGGGCAACACTGCAACAGCCGGCCGCCAGGCTGTCTTTTTTTTGCACAGCTAGTTGCCTCCAGGAGGCCACAAGAGGGAGACAAGGGACTGCAAAATGGAAAATAGGCATCCACCAACTTTACAGACAACTTCTCCTTGCTCCTACAACCTCCATCCTTGCACAGTTTGTTATTCTTCTAGGTAACATAGTAACAAATCCAAATTGCTGCTCTCTTTGTAGGCAAGCAAGGCTTTGTTGCAACTGCAATTCTTACTTCTTCTTGAAATGTAGGGACGACAGTACATTCCATCATATCCATCTAGTGTACACAGGTAGGTCCATTGTGGCGGGCAGGCGAGCGGGCGGGCTGCTTTATTGGCTGTTTGCTGTTCCCCTACTCCACTCCACTATTTGACTGTTGTGCTGCATCAATCAATCAATCAATCAATCAATCAATCAATCAATCAATCAATCAATCAATCAGTGGCTGGCTCAGGTGCAGCTCTTTAACTTACCTAAAAGGGAGGGCGGAGAGAAGACAAGGAAGGTGAATGAGGTGTTCCAATGTGAAATGCCGGAAACACAGAAACACAGACGACACACAACAAGAGGTGGCAATCTATTCATTAATTGCATTTAATCAATGAGCTCATTATCACTCATGCATTGTCCAACAGGTGTTGAAATAATGGGATTAAAAGGGGAGATCCCTTCAGAAAGACAGAAACAATAGCAAAGACAAAAAACACTTTTGGAATCTGCTTTTAGTCAACACATAAGGAAAGGGTGCACCGGTCCTGGAAATACTGCAATACCAGGTCAATGCGTGGAGTGGACAGAGCAAGCTCTATTTCCATCTCCCTGTTCTAAAAATCCATTTAATATATGGTCCCCAGATAGGGGACGTATCAGATATTAAACTGATAAGAACAGATACTACACTTGATCTTAGCCAAAAGGCCGAGAAGCGATAACCCGAACGGGCCGCGCGTTGCCCGAGCCTGCCCGATACTGCTGTTCAGCCCTTGCAGCGATTCAGCCTACTTCTAGGCAATTCCATGGGGCCCTGCAGGCTCACACACTCACAGCTACACGGGAGGTGAATAAAGGCCGGAGAGGAAGCCAGACAGGATTTGCTTCTTTTGCTTGCACCACAATGCAGTGCTGAAAGAGGAGGAATCTACATAAAAACGCCTTCCTGGCAACGCCCAAATGCCCTGCTGCCATGCAGATAAACACTGGCAGCGGCAGCAAGTGCATGCCCACAGCCACCCCTTGTTCCTTCACACCTTGTATCAGCTGTAATCCAGTCCAGCAGTGCTGCCTGCTGAGCAGCACTGACCAACACTGCCTGGGCCCAGGCTTTTATCTCTGAGGCCCCATTATGATGTCAGAAAGCTGGCTCTGGAATCCTGAGGGCTCCACTATGACACGTGCAAAGTTCCGTCTGAACTTTATATAAGACGGTGAGGCTCAGTCAGTCACTCAGTGTTGCCTGAGAGGGCAACACTGCAACAGCCGGCCGCCAGGCTGTCTTTTTTTTGCACAGCTAGTTGCCTCCAGGAGGCCACAAGAGGGAGACAAGGGACTGCAAAATGGAAAATAGGCATCCACCAACTTTACAGACAACTTCTCCTTGCTCCTACAACCTCCATCCTTGCACAGTTTGTTATTCTTCTAGGTAACATAGTAACAAATCCAAATTGCTGCTCTCTTTGTAGGCAAGCAAGGCTTTGTTGCAACTGCAATTCTTACTTCTTCTTGAAATGTAGGGACGACAGTACATTCCATCACATCCATCTAGTGTACACAGGTAGGTCCATTGTGGCGGGCAGGCGAGCGGGCGGGCTGCTTTATTGGCTGTTTGCTGTTCCCCTACTCCACTCCACTATTTGACTGTTGTGCTGCATCAATCAATCAATCAATCAATCAATCAATCAATCAATCAATCAATCAGTGGCTGGCTCAGGTGCAGCTCTTTAACTTACCTAAAAGGGAGGGCGGAGAGAAGACAAGGAAGGTGAATGAGGTGTTCCAATGTGAAATGCCGGAAACACAGAAACACAGACGACACACAACAAGAGGTGGCAATCTATTCATTAATTGCATTTAATCAATGAGCTCATTATCACTCATGCATTGTCCAACAGGTGTTGAAATAATGGGATTAAAAGGGGAGATCCCTTCAGAAAGACAGAAACAGTAGCAAAGACAAAAAACACTTTTGGAATCTGCTTTTAGTCAACACATAAGGAAAGGGTGCACCGGTCCTGGAAATACTGCAATACCAGGTCAATGCGTGGAGTGGACAGAGCAAGCTCTATTTCCATCTCCCTGTTCTAAAAATCCATTTAATATATGGTCCCCAGATAGGGGACGTATCAGATATTAAACTGATAAGAACAGATACTACACTTGATCTTAGCCAAAAGGCCGAGAAGCGATAACCCGAACGGGCCGCGCGTTGCCCGAGCCTGCCCGATACTGCTGTTCAGCCCTTGCAGCGATTCAGCCTACTTCTAGGCAATTCCATGGGGCCCTGCAGGCTCACACACTCACAGCTACACGGGAGGTGAATAAAGGCCGGAGAGGAAGCCAGACAGGATTTGCTTCTTTTGCTTGCACCACAATGCAGTGCTGAAAGAGGAGGAATCTACATAAAAACGCCTTCCTGGCAACGCCCAAATGCCCTGCTGCCATGCAGATAAACACTGGCAGCGGCAGCAAGTGCATGCCCACAGCCACCCCTTGTTCCTTCACACCTTGTATCAGCTGTAATCCAGTCCAGTCCAGTGCTGCCTGCTGAGCAGCACTGACCAACACTGCCTGGGCCCAGGCTTTTATCTCTGAGGCCCCATTATGATGTCAGAAAGCTGGCTCTGGAATCCTGAGGGCTCCACTATGACACGTGCAAAGTTCCGTCTGAACTTTATATAAGACGGTGAGGCTCAGTCAGTCACTCAGTGTTGCCTGAGAGGGCAACACTGCAACAGCCGGCCGCCAGGCTGTCTTTTTTTTGCACAGCTAGTTGCCTCCAGGAGGCCACAAGAGGGAGACAAGGGACTGCAAAATGGAAAATAGGCATCCACCAACTTTACAGACAACTTCTCCTTGCTCCTACAACCTCCATCCTTGCACAGTTTGTTATTCTTCTAGGTAACATAGTAACAAATCCAAATTGCTGCTCTCTTTGTAGGCAAGCAAGGCTTTGTTGCAACTGCAATTCTTACTTCTTCTTGAAATGTAGGGACGACAGTACATTCCATCACATCCATCTAGTGTACACAGGTAGGTCCATTGTGGCGGGCAGGCGAGCGGGCGGGCTGCTTTATTGGCTGTTTGCTGTTCCCCTACTCCACTCCACTATTTGACTGTTGTGCTGCATCAATCAATCAATCAATCAATCAATCAATCAATCAATCAATCAGTGGCTGGCTCAGGTGCAGCTCTTTAACTTACCTAAAAGGGAGGGCGGAGAGAAGACAAGGAAGGTGAATGAGGTGTTCCAATGTGAAATGCCGGAAACACAGAAACACAGACGACACACAACAAGAGGTGGCAATCTATTCATTAATTGCATTTAATCAATGAGCTCATTATCACTCATGCATTGTCCAACAGGTGTTGAAATAATGGGATTAAAAGGGGAGATCCCTTCAGAAAGACAGAAACAATAGCAAAGACAAAAAACACTTTTGGAATCTGCTTTTAGTCAACACATAAGGAAAGGGTGCACCGGTCCTGGAAATACTGCAATACCAGGTCAATGCGTGGAGTGGACAGAGCAAGCTCTATTTCCATCTCCCTGTTCTAAAAATCCATTTAATATATGGTCCCCAGATAGGGGACGTATCAGATATTAAACTGATAAGAACAGATACTACACTTGATCTTAGCCAAAAGGCCGAGAAGCGATAACCCGAACGGGCCGCGCGTTGCCCGAGCCTGCCCGATACTGCTGTTCAGCCCTTGCAGCGATTCAGCCTACTTCTAGGCAATTCCATGGGGCCCTGCAGGCTCACACACTCACAGCTACACGGGAGGTGAATAAAGGCCGGAGAGGAAGCCAGACAGGATTTGCTTCTTTTGCTTGCACCACAATGCAGTGCTGAAAGAGGAGGAATCTACATAAAAACGCCTTCCTGGCAACGCCCAAATGCCCTGCTGCCATGCAGATAAACACTGGCAGCGGCAGCAAGTGCATGCCCACAGCCACCCCTTGTTCCTTCACACCTTGTATCAGCTGTAATCCAGTCCAGTCCAGTGCTGCCTGCTGAGCAGCACTGACCAACACTGCCTGGGCCCAGGCTTTTATCTCTGAGGCCCCATTATGATGTCAGAAAGCTGGCTCTGGAATCCTGAGGGCTCCACTATGACACGTGCAAAGTTCCGTCTGAACTTTATATAAGACGGTGAGGCTCAGTCAGTCACTCAGTGTTGCCTGAGAGGGCAACACTGCAACAGCCGGCCGCCAGGCTGTCTTTTTTTTGCACAGCTAGTTGCCTCCAGGAGGCCACAAGAGGGAGACAAGGGACTGCAAAATGGAAAATAGGCATCCACCAACTTTACAGACAACTTCCCCTTGCTCCTACAACCTCCATCCTTGCACAGTTTGTTATTCTTCTAGGTAACATAGTAACAAATCCAAATTGCTGCTCTCTTTGTAGGCAAGCAAGGCTTTGTTGCAACTGCAATTCTTACTTCTTCTTGAAATGTAGGGACGACAGTACATTCCATCACATCCATCTAGTGTACACAGGTAGGTCCATTGTGGCGGGCAGGCGAGCGGGCGGGCTGCTTTATTGGCTGTTTGCTGTTCCCCTACTCCACTCCACTATTTGACTGTTGTGCTGCATCAATCAATCAATCAATCAATCAATCAATCAATCAATCAATCAATCAATCAATCAATCAGTGGCTGGCTCAGGTGCAGCTCTTTAACTTACCTAAAAGGGAGGGCGGAGAGAAGACAAGGAAGGTGAATGAGGTGTTCCAATGTGAAATGCCGGAAACACAGAAACACAGACGACACACAACAAGAGGTGGCAATCTAGTCATTAATTGCATTTAATCAATGAGCTCATTATCACTCATGCATTGTCCAACAGGTGTTGAAATAATGGGATTAAAAGGGGAGATCCCTTCAGAAAGACAGAAACAATAGCAAAGACAAAAAACACTTTTGGAATCTGCTTTTAGTCAACACATAAGGAAAGGGTGCACCGGTCCTGGAAATACTGCAATACCAGGTCAATGCGTGGAGTGGACAGAGCAAGCTCTATTTCCATCTCCCTGTTCTAAAAATCCATTTAATATATGGTCCCCAGATAGGGGACGTATCAGATATTAAACTGATAAGAACAGATACTACACTTGATCTTAGCCAAAAGGCCGAGAAGCGATAACCCGAACGGGCCGCGCGTTGCCCGAGCCTGCCCGATACTGCTGTTCAGCCCTTGCAGCGATTCAGCCTACTTCTAGGCAATTCCATGGGGCCCTGCAGGCTCACACACTCACAGCTACACGGGAGGTGAATAAAGGCCGGAGAGGAAGCCAGACAGGATTTGCTTCTTTTTGCTTGCACCACAATGCAGTGCTGAAAGAGGAGGAATCTACATAAAAACGCCTTCCTGGCAACGCCCAAATGCCCTGCTGCCATGCAGATAAACACTGGCAGCGGCAGCAAGTGCATGCCCACAGCCAGCCCTTGTTCCTTCACACCTTGTATCAGCTGTAATCCAGTCCAGTCCAGTGCTGCCTGCTGAGCAGCACTGACCAACACTGCCTGGGCCCAGGCTTTTATCTCTGAGGCCCCATTATGATGTCAGAAAGCTGGCTCTGGAATCCTGAGGGCTCCACTATGACACGTGCAAAGTTCCGTCTGAACTTTATATAAGACGGTGAGGCTCAGTCAGTCACTCAGTGTTGCCTGAGAGGGCAACACTGCAACAGCCGGCCGCCAGGCTGTCTTTTTTTTGCACAGCTAGTTGCCTCCAGGAGGCCACAAGAGGGAGACAAGGGACTGCAAAATGGAAAATAGGCATCCACCAACTTTACAGACAACTTCTCCTTGCTCCTACAACCTCCATCCTTGCACAGTTTGTTATTCTTCTAGGTAACATAGTAACAAATCCAAATTGCTGCTCTCTTTGTAGGCAAGCAAGGCTTTGTTGCAACTGCAATTCTTACTTCTTCTTGAAATGTAGGGACGACAGTACATTCCATCACATCCATCTAGTGTACACAGGTAGGTCCATTGTGGCGGGCAGGCGAGCGGGCGGGCTGCTTTATTGGCTGTTTGCTGTTCCCCTACTCCACTCCACTATTTGACTGTTGTGCTGCATCAATCAATCAATCAATCAATCAATCAATCAATCAATCAATCAATCAATCAGTGGCTGGCTCAGGTGCAGCTCTTTAACTTACCTAAAAGGGAGGGCGGAGAGAAGACAAGGAAGGTGAATGAGGTGTTCCAATGTGAAATGCCGGAAACACAGAAACACAGACGACACACAACAAGAGGTGGCAATCTATTCATTAATTGCATTTAATCAATGAGCTCATTATCACTCATGCATTGTCCAACAGGTGTTGAAATAATGGGATTAAAAGGGGAGATCCCTTCAGAAAGACAGAAACAATAGCAAAGACAAAAAACACTTTTGGAATCTGCTTTTAGTCAACACATAAGGAAAGGGTGCACCGGTCCTGGAAATACTGCAATACCAGGTCAATGCGTGGAGTGGACAGAGCAAGCTCTATTTCCATCTCCCTGTTCTAAAAATCCATTTAATATATGGTCCCCAGATAGGGGACGTATCAGATATTAAACTGATAAGAACAGATACTACACTTGATCTTAGCCAAAAGGCCGAGAAGCGATAACCCGAACGGGCCGCGCGTTGCCCGAGCCTGCCCGATACTGCTGTTCAGCCCTTGCAGCGATTCAGCCTACTTCTAGGCAATTCCATGGGGCCCTGCAGGCTCACACACTCACAGCTACACGGGAGGTGAATAAAGGCCGGAGAGGAAGCCAGACAGGATTTGCTTCTTTTGCTTGCACCACAATGCAGTGCTGAAAGAGGAGGAATCTACATAAAAACGCCTTCCTGGCAACGCCCAAATGCCCTGCTGCCATGCAGATAAACACTGGCAGCGGCAGCAAGTGCATGCCCACAGCCACCCCTTGTTCCTTCACACCTTGTATCAGCTGTAATCCAGTCCAGTCCAGTGCTGCCTGCTGAGCAGCACTGACCAACACTGCCTGGGCCCAGGCTTTTATCTCTGAGGCCCCATTATGATGTCAGAAAGCTGGCTCTGGAATCCTGAGGGCTCCACTATGACACGTGCAAAGTTCCGTCTGAACTTTATATAAGACGGTGAGGCTCAGTCAGTCACTCAGTGTTGCCTGAGAGGGCAACACTGCAACAGCCGGCCGCCAGGCTGTCTTTTTTTTGCACAGCTAGTTGCCTCCAGGAGGCCACAAGAGGGAGACAAGGGACTGCAAAATGGAAAATAGGCATCCACCAACTTTACAGACAACTTCTCCTTGCTCCTACAACCTCCATCCTTGCACAGTTTGTTATTCTTCTAGGTAACATAGTAACAAATCCAAATTGCTGCTCTCTTTGTAGGCAAGCAAGGCTTTGTTGCAACTGCAATTCTTACTTCTTCTTGAAATGTAGGGACGACAGTACATTCCATCACATCCATCTAGTGTACACAGGTAGGTCCATTGTGGCGGGCAGGCGAGCGGGCGGGCTGCTTTATTGGCTGTTTGCTGTTCCCCTACTCCACTCCACTATTTGACTGTTGTGCTGCATCAATCAATCAATCAATCAATCAATCAATCAATCAGTGGCTGGCTCAGGTGCAGCTCTTTAACTTACCTAAAAGGGAGGGCGGAGAGAAGACAAGGAAGGTGAATGAGGTGTTCCAATGTGAAATGCCGGAAACACAGAAACACAGACGACACACAACAAGAGGTGGCAATCTATTCATTAATTGCATTTAATCAATGAGCTCATTATCACTCATGCATTGTCCAACAGGTGTTGAAATAATGGGATTAAAAGGGGAGATCCCTTCAGAAAGACAGAAACAATAGCAAAGACAAAAAACACTTTTGGAATCTGCTTTTAGTCAACACATAAGGAAAGGGTGCACCGGTCCTGGAAATACTGCAATACCAGGTCAATGCGTGGAGTGGACAGAGCAAGCTCTATTTCCATCTCCCTGTTCTAAAAATCCATTTAATATATGGTCCCCAGATAGGGGACGTATCAGATATTAAACTGATAAGAACAGATACTACACTTGATCTTAGCCAAAAGGCCGAGAAGCGATAACCCGAACGGGCCGCGCGTTGCCCGAGCCTGTCCGATACTGCTGTTCAGCCCTTGCAGCGATTCAGCCTACTTCTAGGCAATTCCATGGGGCCCTGCAGGCTCACACACTCACAGCTACACGGGAGGTGAATAAAGGCCGGAGAGGAAGCCAGACAGGATTTGCTTCTTTTGCTTGCACCACAATGCAGTGCTGAAAGAGGAGGAATCTACATAAAAACGCCTTCCTGGCAACGCCCAAATGCCCTGCTGCCATGCAGATAAACACTGGCAGCGGCAGCAAGTGCATGCCCACAGCCACCCTTTGTTCCTTCACACCTTGTATCAGCTGTAATCCAGTCCAGTCCAGTGCTGCCTGCTGAGCAGCACTGACCAACACTGCCTGGGCCCAGGCTTTTATCTCTGAGGCCCCATTATGATGTCAGAAAGCTGGCTCTGGAATCCTGAGGGCTCCACTATGACACGTTCAAAGTTCCGTCTGAACTTTATATAAGACGGTGAGGCTCAGTCAGTCACTCAGTGTTGCCTGAGAGGGCAACACTGCAACAGCCGGCCGCCAGGCTGTCTTTTTTTTGCACAGCTAGTTGCCTCCAGGAGGCCACAAGAGGGAGACAAGGGACTGCAAAATGGAAAATAGGCATCCACCAACTTTACAGACAACTTCTCCTTGCTCCTACAACCTCCATCCTTGCACAGTTTGTTATTCTTCTAGGTAACATAGTAACAAATCCAAATTGCTGCTCTCTTTGTAGGCAAGCAAGGCTTTGTTGCAACTGCAATTCTTGCTTCTTCTTGAAATGTAGGGACGACAGTACATTCCATCACATCCATCTAGTGTACACAGGTAGGTCCATTGTGGCGGGCAGGCGAGCGGGCGGGCTGCTTTATTGGCTGTTTGCTGTTCCCCTACTCCACTCCACTATTTGACTGTTGTGCTGCATCAATCAATCAATCAATCAATCAATCAATCAATCAATCAATCAATCAATCAGTGGCTGGCTCAGGTGCAGCTCTTTAACTTACCTAAAAGGGAGGGCGGAGAGAAGACAAGGAAGGTGAATCAGGTGTTCCAATGTGAAATGCCGGAAACACAGAAACACAGACGACACACAACAAGAGGTGGCAATCTATTCATTAATTGCATTTAATCAATGAGCTCATTATCACTCATGCATTGTCCAACAGGTGTTGAAATAATGGGATTAAAAGGGGAGATCCCTTCAGAAAGACAGAAACAACAGCAAAGACAAAAAACACTTTTGGAATCTGCTTTTAGTCAACACATAAGGAAAGGGTGCACCGGTCCTGGAAATACTGCAATACCAGGTCAATGCGTGGAGTGGACAGAGCAAGCTCTATTTCCATCTCCCTGTTCTAAAAATCCATTTAATATATGGTCCCCAGATAGGGGACGTATCAGATATTAAACTGATAAGAACAGATACTACACTTGATCTTAGCCAAAAGGCCGAGAAGCGATAACCCGAACGGGCCGCGCGTTGCCCGAGCCTGCCCGATACTGCTGTTCAGCCCTTGCAGCGATTCAGCCTACTTCTAGGCAATTCCATGGGGCCCTGCAGGCTCACACACTCACAGCTACACGGGAGGTGAATAAAGGCCGGAGAGGAAGCCAGACAGGATTTGCTTCTTTTGCTTGCACCACAATGCAGTGCTGAAAGAGGAGGAATCTACATAAAAACGCCTTCCTGGCAACGCCCAAATGCCCTGCTGCCATGCAGATAAACACTGGCAGCGGCAGCAAGTGCATGCCCACAGCCACCCCTTGTTCCTTCACACCTTGTATCAGCTGTAATCCAGTCCAGTCCAGTGCTGCCTGCTGAGCAGCACTGACCAACACTGCCTGGGCCCAGGCTTTTATCTCTGAGGCCCCATTATGATGTCAGAAAGCTGGCTCTGGAATCCTGAGGGCTCCACTATGACACGTGCAAAGTTCCGTCTGAACTTTATATAAGACGGTGAGGCTCAGTCAGTCACTCAGTGTTGCCTGAGAGGGCAACACTGCAACAGCCGGCCGCCAGGCTGTCTTTTTTTTGCACAGCTAGTTGCCTCCAGGAGGCCACAAGAGGGAGACAAGGGACTGCAAAATGGAAAATAGGCATCCACCAACTTTACAGACAACTTCTCCTTGCTCCTACAACCTCCATCCTTGCACAGTTTGTTATTCTTCTAGGTAACATAGTAACAAATCCAAATTGCTGCTCTCTTTGTAGGCAAGCAAGGCTTTGTTGCAACTGCAATTCTTACTTCTTCTTGAAATGTAGGGACGACAGTACATTCCATCACATCCATCTAGTGTACACAGGTAGGTCCATTGTGGCGGGCAGGCGAGCGGGCGGGCTGCTTTATTGGCTGTTTGCTGTTCCCCTACTCCACTCCACTATTTGACTGTTGTGCTGCATCAATCAATCAATCAATCAATCAATCAATCAATCAATCAATCAATCAATCAGTGGCTGGCTCAGGTGCAGCTCTTTAACTTACCTAAAAGGGAGGGCGGAGAGAAGACAAGGAAGGTGAATGAGGTGTTCCAATGTGAAATGCCGGAAACACAGAAACACAGACGACACACAACAAGAGGTGGCAATCTATTCATTAATTGCATTTAATCAATGAGCTCATTATCACTCATGCATTGTCCAACAGGTGTTGAAATAATGGGATTAAAAGGGGAGATCCCTTCAGAAAGACAGAAACAATAGCAAAGACAAAAAACACTTTTGGAATCTGCTTTTAGTCAACACATAAGGAAAGGGTGCACCGGTCCTGGAAATACTGCAATACCAGGTCAATGCGTGGAGTGGACAGAGCAAGCTCTATTTCCATCTCCCTGTTCTAAAAATCCATTTAATATATGGTCCCCAGATAGGGGACGTATCAGATATTAAACTGATAAGAACAGATACTACACTTGATCTTAGCCAAAAGGCCGAGAAGCGATAACCCGAACGGGCCGCGCGTTGCCCGAGCCTGCCCGATACTGCTGTTCAGCCCTTGCAGCGATTCAGCCTACTTCTAGGCAATTCCATGGGGCCCTGCAGGCTCACACACTCACAGCTACACGGGAGGTGAATAAAGGCCGGAGAGGAAGCCAGACAGGATTTGCTTCTTTTGCTTGCACCACAATGCAGTGCTGAAAGAGGAGGAATCTACATAAAAACGCCTTCCTGGCAACGCCCAAATGCCCTGCTGCCATGCAGATAAACACTGGCAGCGGCAGCAAGTGCATGCCCACAGCCACCCCTTGTTCCTTCACACCTTGTATCAGCTGTAATCCAGTCCAGTCCAGTGCTGCCTGCTGAGCAGCACTGACCAACACTGCCTGGGCCCAGGCTTTTATCTCTGAGGCCCCATTATGATGTCAGAAAGCTGGCTCTGGAATCCTGAGGGCTCCACTATGACACGTGCAAAGTTCCGTCTGAACTTTATATAAGACGGTGAGGCTCAGTCAGTCACTCAGTGTTGCCTGAGAGGGCAACACTGCAACAGCCGGCCGCCAGGCTGTCTTTTTTTTGCACAGCTAGTTGCCTCCAGGAGGCCACAAGAGGGAGACAAGGGACTGCAAAATGGAAAATAGGCATCCACCAACTTTACAGACAACTTCTCCTTGCTCCTACAACCTCCATCCTTGCACAGTTTGTTATTCTTCTAGGTAACATAGTAACAAATCCAAATTGCTGCTCTCTTTGTAGGCAAGCAAGGCTTTGTTGCAACTGCAATTCTTACTTCTTCTTGAAATGTAGGGACGACAGTACATTCCATCACATCCATCTAGTGTACACAGGTAGGTCCATTGTGGCGGGCAGGCGAGCGGGCGGGCTGCTTTATTGGCTGTTTGCTGTTCCCCTACTCCACTCCACTATTTGACTGTTGTGCTGCATCAATCAATCAATCAATCAATCAATCAATCAATCAATCAATCAATCAATCAATCAGTGGCTGGCTCAGGTGCAGCTCTTTAACTTACCTAAAAGGGAGGGCGGAGAGAAGACAAGGAAGGTGAATGAGGTGTTCCAATGTAAAAATGCCGGAAACACAGAAACACAGACGACACACAACAAGAGGTGGCAATCTATTCATTAATTGCATTTAATCAATGAGCTCATTATCACTCATGCATTGTCCAACAGGTGTTGAAATAATGGGATTAAAAGGGGAGATCCCTTCAGAAAGACAGAAACAATAGCAAAGACAAAAAACACTTTTGGAATCTGCTTTTAGTCAACACATAAGGAAAGGGTGCACCGGTCCTGGAAATACTGCAATACCAGGTCAATGCGTGGAGTGGACAGAGCAAGCTCTATTTCCATCTCCCTGTTCTAAAAATCCATTTAATATATGGTCCCCAGATAGGGGACGTATCAGATATTAAACTGATAAGAACAGATACTACACTTGATCTTAGCCAAAAGGCAGAGAAGCGATAACCCGAACGGGCCGCGCGTTGCCCGAGCCTGCCCGATACTGCTGTTCAGCCCTTGCAGCGATTCAGCCTACTTCTAGGCAATTCCATGGGGCCCTGCAGGCTCACACACTCACAGCTACACGGGAGGTGAATAAAGGCCGGAGAGGAAGCCAGACAGGATTTGCTTCTTTTGCTTGCACCACAATGCAGTGCTGAAAGAGGAGGAATCTACATAAAAACGCCTTCCTGGCAACGCCCAAATGCCCTGCTGCCATGCAGATAAACACTGGCAGCGGCAGCAAGTGCATGCCCACAGCCACCCCTTGTTCCTTCACACCTTGTATCAGCTGTAATCCAGTCCAGTCCAGTGCTGCCTGCTGAGCAGCACTGACCAACACTGCCTGGGCCCAGGCTTTTATCTCTGAGGCCCCATTATGATGTCAGAAAGCTGGCTCTGGAATCCTGAGGGCTCCACTATGACACGTGCAAAGTTCCGTCTGAACTTTATATAAGACGGTGAGGCTCAGTCAGTCACTCAGTGTTGCCTGAGAGGGCAACACTGCAACAGCCGGCCGCCAGGCTGTCTTTTTTTTGCACAGCTAGTTGCCTCCAGGAGGCCACAAGAGGGAGACAAGGGACTGCAAAATGGAAAATAGGCATCCACCAACTTTACAGACAACTTCTCCTTGCTCCTACAACCTCCATCCTTGCACAGTTTGTTATTCTTCTAGGTAACATAGTAACAAATCCAAATTGCTGCTCTCTTTGTAGGCAAGCAAGGCTTTGTTGCAACTGCAATTCTTACTTCTTCTTGAAATGTAGGGACGACAGTACATTCCATCACATCCATCTAGTGTACACAGGTAGGTCCATTGTGGCGGGCAGGCGAGCGGGCTGCTTTATTGGCTGTTTGCTGTTCCCCTACTCCACTCCACTATTTGACTGTTGTGCTGCATCAATCAATCAATCAATCAATCAATCAATCAATCAATCAATCAATCAATCAATCAGTGGCTGGCTCAGGTGCAGCTCTTTAACTTACCTAAAAGGGAGGGCGGAGAGAAGACAAGGAAGGTGAATGAGGTGTTCCAATGTGAAATGCCGGAAACACAGAAACACAGACGACACACAACAAGAGGTGGCAATCTATTCATTAATTGCATTTAATCAATGAGCTCATTATCACTCATGCATTGTCCAACAGGTGTTGAAATAATGGGATTAAAAGGGGAGATCCCTTCAGAAAGACAGAAACAATAGCAAAGACAAAAAACACTTTTGGAATCTGCTTTTAGTCAACACATAAGGAAAGGGTGCACCGGTCCTGGAAATACTGCAATACCAGGTCAATGCGTGGAGTGGACAGAGCAAGCTCTATTTCCATCTCCCTGTTCTAAAAATCCATTTAATATATGGTCCCCAGATAGGGGACGTATCAGATATTAAACTGATAAGAACAGATACTACACTTGATCTTAGCCAAAAGGCCGAGAAGCGATAACCCGAACGGGCCGCGCGTTGCCCGAGCCTGCCCGATACTGCTGTTCAGCCCTTGCAGCGATTCAGCCTACTTCTAGGCAATTCCATGGGGCCCTGCAGGCTCACACACTCACAGCTACACGGGAGGTGAATAAAGGCCGGAGAGGAAGCCAGACAGGATTTGCTTCTTTTGCTTGCACCACAATGCAGTGCTGAAAGAGGAGGAATCTACATAAAAACGCCTTCCTGGCAACGCCCAAATGCCCTGCTGCCATGCAGATAAACACTGGCAGCGGCAGCAAGTGCATGCCCACAGCCACCCCTTGTTCCTTCACACCTTGTATCAGCTGTAATCCAGTCCAGTCCAGTGCTGCCTGCTGAGCAGCACTGACCAACACTGCCTGGGCCCAGGCTTTTATCTCTGAGGCCCCATTATGATGTCAGAAAGCTGGCTCTGGAATCCTGAGGGCTCCACTATGACACGTGCAAAGTTCCGTCTGAACTTTATATAAGACGGTGAGGCTCAGTCAGTCACTCAGTGTTGCCTGAGAGGGCAACACTGCAACAGCCGGCCGCCAGGCTGTCTTTTTTTTGCACAGCTAGTTGCCTCCAGGAGGCCACAAGAGGGAGACAAGGGACTGCAAAATGGAAAATAGGCATCCACCAACTTTACAGACAACTTCTCCTTGCTCCTACAACCTCCATCCTTGCACAGTTTGTTATTCTTCTAGGTAACATAGTAACAAATCCAAATTGCTGCTCTCTTTGTAGGCAAGCAAGGCTTTGTTGCAACTGCAATTCTTACTTCTTCTTGAAATGTAGGGACGACAGTACATTCCATCACATCCATCTAGTGTACACAGGTAGGTCCATTGTGGCGGGCAGGCGAGCGGGCGGGCTGCTTTATTGGCTGTTTGCTGTTCCCCTACTCCACTCCACTATTTGACTGTTGTGCTGCATCAATCAATCAATCAATCAATCAATCAATCAATCAATCAATCAATCAGTGGCTGGCTCAGGTGCAGCTCTTTAACTTACCTAAAAGGGAGGGCGGAGAGAAGACAAGGAAGGTGAATGAGGTGTTCCAATGTGAAATGCCGGAAACACAGAAACACAGACGACACACAACAAGAGGTGGCAATCTATTCATTAATTGCATTTAATCAATGAGCTCATTATCACTCATGCATTGTCCAACAGGTGTTGAAATAATGGGATTAAAAGGGGAGATCCCTTCAGAAAGACAGAAACAATAGCAAAGACAAAAAACACTTTTGGAATCTGCTTTTAGTCAACACATAAGGAAAGGGTGCACCGGTCCTGGAAATACTGCAATACCAGGTCAATGCGTGGAGTGGACAGAGCAAGCTCTATTTCCATCTCCCTGTTCTAAAAATCCATTTAATATATGGTCCCCAGATAGGGGACGTATCAGATATTAAACTGATAAGAACAGATACTACACTTGATCTTAGCCAAAAGGCCGAGAAGCGATAACCCGAACGGGCCGCGCGTTGCCCGAGCCTGCCCGATACTGCTGTTCAGCCCTTGCAGCGATTCAGCCTACTTCTAGGCAATTCCATGGGGCCCTGCAGGCTCACACACTCACAGCTACACGGGAGGTGAATAAAGGCCGGAGAGGAAGCCAGACAGGATTTGCTTCTTTTGCTTGCACCACAATGCAGTGCTGAAAGAGGAGGAATCTACATAAAAACGCCTTCCTGGCAACGCCCAAATGCCCTGCTGCCATGCAGATAAACACTGGCAGCGGCAGCAAGTGCATGCCCACAGCCACCCCTTGTTCCTTCACACCTTGTATCAGCTGTAATCCAGTCCAGTCCAGTGCTGCCTGCTGAGCAGCACTGACCAACACTGCCTGGGCCCAGGCTTTTATCTCTGAGGCCCCATTATGATGTCAGAAAGCTGGCTCTGGAATCCTGAGGGCTCCACTATGACACGTGCAAAGTTCCGTCTGAACTTTATATAAGACGGTGAGGCTCAGTCAGTCACTCAGTGTTGCCTGAGAGGGCAACACTGCAACAGCCGGCCGCCAGGCTGTCTTTTTTTTGCACAGCTAGTTGCCTCCAGGAGGCCACAAGAGGGAGACAAGGGACTGCAAAATGGAAAATAGGCATCCACCAACTTTACAGACAACTTCTCCTTGCTCCTACAACCTCCATCCTTGCACAGTTTGTTATTCTTCTAGGTAACATAGTAACAAATCCAAATTGCTGCTCTCTTTGTAGGCAAGCAAGGCTTTGTTGCAACTGCAATTCTTACTTCTTCTTGAAATGTAGGGACGACAGTACATTCCATCACATCCATCTAGTGTACACAGGTAGGTCCATTGTGGCGGGCAGGCGAGCGGGCGGGCTGCTTTATTGGCTGTTTGCTGTTCCCCTACTCCACTCCACTATTTGACTGTTGTGCTGCATCAATCAATCAATCAATCAATCAATCAATCAATCAATCAATCAATCAGTGGCTGGCTCAGGTGCAGCTCTTTAACTTACCTAAAAGGGAGGGCGGAGAGAAGACAAGGAAGGTGAATGAGGTGTTCCAATGTGAAATGCCGGAAACACAGAAACACAGACGACACACAACAAGAGGTGGCAATCTATTCATTAATTGCATTTAATCAATGAGCTCATTATCACTCATGCATTGTCCAACAGGTGTTGAAATAATGGGATTAAAAGGGGAGATCCCTTCAGAAAGACAGAAACAATAGCAAAGACAAAAAACACTTTTGGAATCTGCTTTTAGTCAACACATAAGGAAAGGGTGCACCGGTCCTGGAAATACTGCAATACCAGGTCAATGCGTGGAGTGGACAGAGCAAGCTCTATTTCCATCTCCCTGTTCTAAAAATCCATTTAATATATGGTCCCCAGATAGGGGACGTATCAGATATTAAACTGATAAGAACAGATACTACACTTGATCTTAGCCAAAAGGCCGAGAAGCGATAACCCGAACGGGCCGCGCGTTGCCCGAGCCTGCCCGATACTGCTGTTCAGCCCTTGCAGCGATTCAGCCTACTTCTAGGCAATTCCATGGGGCCCTGCAGGCTCACACACTCACAGCTACACGGGAGGTGAATAAAGGCCGGAGAGGAAGCCAGACAGGATTTGCTTCTTTTGCTTGCACCACAATGCAGTGCTGAAAGAGGAGGAATCTACATAAAAACGCCTTCCTGGCAACGCCCAAATGCCCTGCTGCCATGCAGATAAACACTGGCAGCGGCAGCAAGTGCATGCCCACAGCCACCCCTTGTTCCTTCACACCTTGTATCAGCTGTAATCCAGTCCAGTCCAGTGCTGCCTGCTGAGCAGCACTGACCAACACTGCCTGGGCCCAGGCTTTTATCTCTGAGGCCCCATTATGATTTCAGAAAGCTGGCTCTGGAATCCTGAGGGCTCCACTATGACACGTGCAAAGTTCCGTCTGAACTTTATATAAGACGGTGAGGCTCAGTCAGTCACTCAGTGTTGCCTGAGAGGGCAACACTGCAACAGCCGGCCGCCAGGCTGTCTTTTTTTTGCACAGCTAGTTGCCTCCAGGAGGCCACAAGAGGGAGACAAGGGACTGCAAAATGGAAAATAGGCATCCACCAACTTTACAGACAACTTCTCCTTGCTCCTACAACCTCCATCCTTGCACAGTTTGTTATTCTTCTAGGTAACATAGTAACAAATCCAAATTGCTGCTCTCTTTGTAGGCAAGCAAGGCTTTGTTGCAACTGCAATTCTTACTTCTTCTTGAAATGTAGGGACGACAGTACATTCCATCACATCCATCTAGTGTACACAGGTAGGTCCATTGTGGCGGGCAGGCGAGCGGGCGGGCTGCTTTATTGGCTGTTTGCTGTTCCCCTACTCCACTCCACTATTTGACTGTTGTGCTGCATCAATCAATCAATCAATCAATCAATCAATCAATCAATCAATCAATCAATCAATCAATCAGTGGCTGGCTCAGGTGCAGCTCTTTAACTTACCTAAAAGGGAGGGCGGAGAGAAGACAAGGAAGGTGAATGAGGTGTTCCAATGTGAAATGCCGGAAACACAGAAACACAGACGACACACAACAAGAGGTGGCAATCTATTCATTAATTGCATTTAATCAATGAGCTCATTATCACTCATGCATTGTCCAACAGGTGTTGAAATAATGGGATTAAAAGGGGAGATCCCTTCAGAAAGACAGAAACAATAGCAAAGACAAAAAACACTTTTGGAATCTGCTTTTAGTCAACACATAAGGAAAGGGTGCACCGGTCCTGGAAATACTGCAATACCAGGTCAATGCGTGGAGTGGACAGAGCAAGCTCTATTTCCATCTCCCTGTTCTAAAAATCCATTTAATATATGAACAGATACTACACTTGATCTTAGCCAAAAGGCCGAGAAGCGATAACCCGAACGGGCCGCGCGTTGCCCGAGCCTGCCCGATACTGCTGTTCAGCCCTTGCAGCGATTCAGCCTACTTCTAGGCAATTCCATGGGGCCCTGCAGGCTCACACACTCACAGCTACACGGGAGGTGAATAAAGGCCGGAGAGGAAGCCAGACAGGATTTGCTTCTTTTGCTTGCACCACAATGCAGTGCTGAAAGAGGAGGAATCTACATAAAAACGCCTTCCTGGCAACGCCCAAATGCCCTGCTGCCATGCAGATAAACACTGGCAGCGGCAGCAAGTGCATGCCCACAGCCACCCCTTGTTCCTTCACACCTTGTATCAGCTGTAATCCAGTCCAGTCCAGTGCTGCCTGCTGAGCAGCACTGACCAACACTGCCTGGGCCCAGGCTTTTATCTCTGAGGCCCCATTATGATGTCAGAAAGCTGGCTCTGGAATCCTGAGGGCTCCACTATGACACGTGCAAAGTTCCGTCTGAACTTTATATAAGACGGTGAGGCTCAGTCAGTCACTCAGTGTTGCCTGAGAGGGCAACACTGCAACAGCCGGCCGCCAGGCTGTCTTTTTTTTGCACAGCTAGTTGCCTCCAGGAGGCCACAAGAGGGAGACAAGGGACTGCAAAATGGAAAATAGGCATCCACCAACTTTACAGACAACTTCTCCTTGCTCCTACAACCTCCATCCTTGCACAGTTTGTTATTCTTCTAGGTAACATAGTAACAAATCCAAATTGCTGCTCTCTTTGTAGGCAAGCAAGGCTTTGTTGCAACTGCAATTCTTACTTCTTCTTGAAATGTAGGGACGACAGTACATTCCATCACATCCATCTAGTGTACACAGGTAGGTCCATTGTGGCGGGCAGGCGAGCGGGCGGGCTGCTTTATTGGCTGTTTGCTGTTCCCCTACTCCACTCCACTATTTGACTGTTGTGCTGCATCAATCAATCAATCAATCAATCAATCAATCAATCAATCAGTGGCTGGCTCAGGTGCAGCTCTTTAACTTACCTAAAAGGGAGGGCGGAGAGAAGACAAGGAAGGTGAATGAGGTGTTCCAATGTGAAATGCCGGAAACACAGAAACACAGACGACACACAACAAGAGGTGGCAATCTATTCATTAATTGCATTTAATCAATGAGCTCATTATCACTCATGCATTGTCCAACAGGTGTTGAAATAATGGGATTAAAAGGGGAGATCCCTTCAGAAAGACAGAAACAATAGCAAAGACAAAAAACACTTTTGGAATCTGCTTTTAGTCAACACATAAGGAAAGGGTGCACCGGTCCTGGAAATACTGCAATACCAGGTCAATGCGTGGAGTGGACAGAGCAAGCTCTATTTCCATCTCCCTGTTCTAAAAATCCATTTAATATATGGTCCCCAGATAGGGGACGTATCAGATATTAAACTGATAAGAACAGATACTACACTTGATCTTAGCCAAAAGGCCGAGAAGCGATAACCCGAACGGGCCGCGCGTTGCCCGAGCCTGCCCGATACTGCTGTTCAGCCCTTGCAGCGATTCAGCCTACTTCTAGGCAATTCCATGGGGCCCTGCAGGCTCACACACTCACAGCTACACGGGAGGTGAATAAAGGCCGGAGAGGAAGCCAGACAGGATTTGCTTCTTTTGCTTGCACCACAATGCAGTGCTGAAAGAGGAGGAATCTACATAAAAACGCCTTCCTGGCAACGCCCAAATGCCCTGCTGCCATGCAGATAAACACTGGCAGCGGCAGCAAGTGCATGCCCACAGCCACCCCTTGTTCCTTCACACCTTGTATCAGCTGTAATCCAGTCCAGTCCAGTGCTGCCTGCTGAGCAGCACTGACCAACACTGCCTGGGCCCAGGCTTTTATCTCTGAGGCCCCATTATGATGTCAGAAAGCTGGCTCTGGAATCCTGAGGGCTCCACTATGACACGTGCAAAGTTCCGTCTGAACTTTATATAAGACGGTGAGGCTCAGTCAGTCACTCAGTGTTGCCTGAGAGGGCAACACTGCAACAGCCGGCCGCCAGGCTGTCTTTTTTTTGCACAGCTAGTTGCCTCCAGGAGGCCACAAGAGGGAGACAAGGGACTGCAAAATGGAAAATAGGCATCCACCAACTTTACAGACAACTTCTCCTTGCTCCTACAACCTCCATCCTTGCACAGTTTGTTATTCTTCTAGGTAACATAGTAACAAATCCAAATTGCTGCTCTCTTTGTAGGCAAGCAAGGCTTTGTTGCAACTGCAATTCTTACTTCTTCTTGAAATGTAGGGACGACAGTACATTCCATCACATCCATCTAGTGTACACAGGTAGGTCCATTGTGGCGGGCAGGCGAGCGGGCGGGCTGCTTTATTGGCTGTTTGCTGTTCCCCTACTCCACTCCACTATTTGACTGTTGTGCTGCATCAATCAATCAATCAATCAATCAATCAATCAATCAATCAATCAATCAATCAATCAATCAATCAATCAATCAATCAATCAATCAATCAGTGGCTGGCTCAGGTGCAGCTCTTTAACTTACCTAAAAGGGAGGGCGGAGAGAAGACAAGGAAGGTGAATGAGGTGTTCCAATGTGAAATGCCGGAAACACAGAAACACAGACGACACACAACAAGAGGTGGCAATCTATTCATTAATTGCATTTAATCAATGAGCTCATTATCACTCATGCATTGTCCAACAGGTGTTGAAATAATGGGATTAAAAGGGGAGTTCCCTTCAGAAAGACAGAAACAATATCAAAGACAAAAAACACTTTTGGAATCTGCTTTTAGTCAACACATAAGGAAAGGGTGCACCGGTCCTGGAAATACTGCAATACCAGGTCAATGCGTGGAGTGGACAGAGCAAGCTCTATTTCCATCTCCCTGTTCTAAAAATCCATTTAATATATGGTCCCCAGATAGGGGACGTATCAGATATTAAACTGATAAGAACAGATACTACACTTGATCTTAGCCAAAAGGCCGAGAAGCGATAACCCGAACGGGCCGCGCGTTGCCCGAGCCTGCCCGATACTGCTGTTCAGCCCTTGCAGCGATTCAGCCTACTTCTAGGCAATTCCATGGGGCCCTGCAGGCTCACACACTCACAGCTACACGGGAGGTGAATAAAGGCCGGAGAGGAAGCCAGACAGGATTTGCTTCTTTTGCTTGCACCACAATGCAGTGCTGAAAGAGGAGGAATCTACATAAAAACGCCTTCCTGGCAACGCCCAAATGCCCTGCTGCCATGCAGATAAACACTGGCAGCGGCAGCAAGTGCATGCCCACAGCCACCCCTTGTTCCTTCACACCTTGTATCAGCTGTAATCCAGTCCAGTCCAGTGCTGCCTGCTGAGCAGCACTGACCAACACTGCCTGGGCCCAGGCTTTTATCTCTGAGGCCCCATTATGATGTCAGAAAGCTGGCTCTGGAATCCTGAGGGCTCCACTATGACACGTGCAAAGTTCCGTCTGAACTTTATATAAGACGGTGAGGCTCAGTCAGTCACTCAGTGTTGCCTGAGAGGGCAACACTGCAACAGCCGGCCGCCAGGCTGTCTTTTTTTTGCACAGCTAGTTGCCTCCAGGAGGCCACAAGAGGGAGACAAGGGACTGCAAAATGGAAAATAGGCATCCACCAACTTTACAGACAACTTCTCCTTGCTCCTACAACCTCCATCCTTGCACAGTTTGTTATTCTTCTAGGTAACATAGTAACAAATCCAAATTGCTGCTCTCTTTGTAGGCAAGCAAGGCTTTGTTGCAACTGCAATTCTTACTTCTTCTTGAAATGTAGGGACGACAGTACATTCCATCACATCCATCTAGTGTACACAGGTAGGTCCATTGTGGCGGGCAGGCGAGCGGGCGGGCTGCTTTATTGGCTGTTTGCTGTTCCCCTACTCCACTCCACTATTTGACTGTTGTGCTGCATCAATCAATCAATCAATCAATCAATCAATCAATCAATCAATCAATCAATCAATCAGTGGCTGGCTCAGGTGCAGCTCTTTAACTTACCTAAAAGGGAGGGCGGAGAGAAGACAAGGAAGGTGAATGAGGTGTTCCAATGTGAAATGCCGGAAACACAGAAACACAGACGACACACAACAAGAGGTGGCAATCTATTCATTAATTGCATTTAATCAATGAGCTCATTATCACTCATGCATTGTCCAACAGGTGTTGAAATAATGGGATTAAAAGGGGAGATCCCTTCAGAAAGACAGAAACAATAGCAAAGACAAAAAACACTTTTGGAATCTGCTTTTAGTCAACACATAAGGAAAGGGTGCACCGGTCCTGGAAATACTGCAATACCAGGTCAATGCGTGGAGTGGACAGAGCAAGCTCTATTTCCATCTCCCTGTTCTAAAAATCCATTTAATATATGGTCCCCAGATAGGGTGACGTATCAGATATTAAACTGATAAGAACAGATACTACACTTGATCTTAGCCAAAAGGCCGAGAAGCGATAACCCGAACGGGCCGCGCGTTGCCCGAGCCTGCCCGATACTGCTGTTCAGCCCTTGCAGCGATTCAGCCTACTTCTAGGCAATTCCATGGGGCCCTGCAGGCTCACACACTCACAGCTACACGGGAGGTGAATAAAGGCCGGAGAGGAAGCCAGACAGGATTTGCTTCTTTTGCTTGCACCACAATGCAGTGCTGAAAGAGGAGGAATCTACATAAAAACGCCTTCCTGGCAACGCCCAAATGCCCTGCTGCCATGCAGATAAACACTGGCAGCGGCAGCAAGTGCATGCCCACAGCCACCCCTTGTTCCTTCACACCTTGTATCAGCTGTAATCCAGTCCAGTCCAGTGCTGCCTGCTGAGCAGCACTGACCAACACTGCCTGGGCCCAGGCTTTTATCTCTGAGGCCCCATTATGATGTCAGAAAGCTGGCTCTGGAATCCTGAGGGCTCCACTATGACACGTGCAAAGTTCCGTCTGAACTTTATATAAGACGGTGAGGCTCAGTCAGTCACTCAGTGTTGCCTGAGAGGGCAACACTGCAACAGCCGGCCGCCAGGCTGTCTTTTTTTTGCACAGCTAGTTGCCTCCAGGAGGCCACAAGAGGGAGACAAGGGACTGCAAAATGGAAAATAGGCATCCACCAACTTTACAGACAACTTCTCCTTGCTCCTACAACCTCCATCCTTGCACAGTTTGTTATTCTTCTAGGTAACATAGTAACAAATCCAAATTGCTGCTCTCTTTGTAGGCAAGCAAGGCTTTGTTGCAACTGCAATTCTTACTTCTTCTTGAAATGTAGGGACGACAGTACATTCCATCACATCCATCTAGTGTACACAGGTAGGTCCATTGTGGCGGGCAGGCGAGCGGGCGGGCTGCTTTATTGGCTGTTTGCTGTTCCCCTACTCCACTCCACTATTTGACTGTTGTGCTGCATCAATCAATCAATCAATCAATCAATCAATCAATCAATCAATCAATCAATCAATCAATCAATCAGTGGCTGGCTCAGGTGCAGCTCTTTAACTTACCTAAAAGGGAGGGCGGAGAGAAGACAAGGAAGGTGAATGAGGTGTTCCAATGTGAAATGCCGGAAACACAGAAACACAGACGACACACAACAAGAGGTGGCAATCTATTCATTAATTGCATTTAATCAATGAGCTCATTATCACTCATGCATTGTCCAACAGGTGTTGAAATAATGGGATTAAAAGGGGAGATCCCTTCAGAAAGACAGAAACAATAGCAAAGACAAAAAACACTTTTGGAATCTGCTTTTAGTCAACACATAAGGAAAGGGTGCACCGGTCCTGGAAATACTGCAATACCAGGTCAATGCGTGGAGTGGACAGAGCAAGCTCTATTTCCATCTCCCTGTTCTAAAAATCCATTTAATATATGGTCCCCAGATAGGGGACGTATCAGATATTAAACTGATAAGAACAGATACTACACTTGATCTTAGCCAAAAGGCCGAGAAGCGATAACCCGAACGGGCCGCGCGTTGCCCGAGCCTGCCCGATACTGCTGTTCAGCCCTTGCAGCGATTCAGCCTACTTCTAGGCAATTCCATGGGGCCCTGCAGGCTCACACACTCACAGCTACACGGGAGGTGAATAAAGGCCGGAGAGGAAGCCAGACAGGATTTGCTTCTTTTGCTTGCACCACAATGCAGTGCTGAAAGAGGAGGAATCTACATAAAAACGCCTTCCTGGCAACGCCCAAATGCCCTGCTGCCATGCAGATAAACACTGGCAGCGGCAGCAAGTGCATGCCCACAGCCACCCCTTGTTCCTTCACACCTTGTATCAGCTGTAATCCAGTCCAGTCCAGTGCTGCCTGCTGAGCAGCACTGACCAACACTGCCTGGGCCCAGGCTTTTATCTCTGAGGCCCCATTATGATGTCAGAAAGCTGGCTCTGGAATCCTGAGGGCTCCACTATGACACGTGCAAAGTTCCGTCTGAACTTTATATAAGACGGTGAGGCTCAGTCAGTCACTCAGTGTTGCCTGAGAGGGCAACACTGCAACAGCCGGCCGCCAGGCTGTCTTTTTTTTGCACAGCTAGTTGCCTCCAGGAGGCCACAAGAGGGAGACAAGGGACTGCAAAATGGAAAATAGGCATCCACCAACTTTACAGACAACTTCTCCTTGCTCCTACAACCTCCATCCTTGCACAGTTTGTTATTCTTCTAGGTAACATAGTAACAAATCCAAATTGCTGCTCTCTTTGTAGGCAAGCAAGGCTTTGTTGCAACTGCAATTCTTACTTCTTCTTGAAATGTAGGGACGACAGTACATTCCATCACATCCATCTAGTGTACACAGGTAGGTCCATTGTGGCGGGCAGGCGAGCGGGCGGGCTGCTTTATTGGCTGTTTGCTGTTCCCCTACTCCACTCCACTATTTGACTGTTGTGCTGCATCAATCAATCAATCAATCAATCAATCAATCAATCAATCAATCAATCAATCAGTGGCTGGCTCAGGTGCAGCTCTTTAACTTACCTAAAAGGGAGGGCGGAGAGAAGACAAGGAAGGTGAATGAGGTGTTCCAATGTGAAATGCCGGAAACACAGAAACACAGACGACACACAACAAGAGGTGGCAATCTATTCATTAATTGCATTTAATCAATGAGCTCATTATCACTCATGCATTGTCCAACAGGTGTTGAAATAATGGGATTAAAAGGGGAGATCCCTTCAGAAAGACAGAAACAATAGCAAAGACAAAAAACACTTTTGGAATCTGCTTTTAGTCAACACATAAGGAAAGGGTGCACCGGTCCTGGAAATACTGCAATACCAGGTCAATGCGTGGAGTGGACAGAGCAAGCTCTATTTCCATCTCCCTGTTCTAAAAATCCATTTAATATATGGTCCCCAGATAGGGGACGTATCAGATATTAAACTGATAAGAACAGATACTACACTTGATCTTAGCCAAAAGGCCGAGAAGCGATAACCCGAACGGGCCGCGCGTTGCCCGAGCCTGCCCGATACTGCTGTTCAGCCCTTGCAGCGATTCAGCCTACTTCTAGGCAATTCCATGGGGCCCTGCAGGCTCACACACTCACAGCTACACGGGAGGTGAATAAAGGCCGGAGAGGAAGCCAGACAGGATTTGCTTCTTTTGCTTGCACCACAATGCAGTGCTGAAAGAGGAGGAATCTACATAAAAACGCCTTCCTGGCAACGCCCAAATGCCCTGCTGCCATGCAGATAAACACTGGCAGCGGCAGCAAGTGCATGCCCACAGCCACCCCTTGTTCCTTCACACCTTGTATCAGCTGTAATCCAGTCCAGTCCAGTGCTGCCTGCTGAGCAGCACTGACCAACACTGCCTGGGCCCAGGCTTTTATCTCTGAGGCCCCATTATGATGTCAGAAAGCTGGCTCTGGAATCCTGAGGGCTCCACTATGACACGTGCAAAGTTCCGTCTGAACTTTATATAAGACGGTGAGGCTCAGTCAGTCACTCAGTGTTGCCTGAGAGGGCAACACTGCAACAGCCGGCCGCCAGGCTGTCTTTTTTTTGCACAGCTAGTTGCCTCCAGGAGGCCACAAGAGGGAGACAAGGGACTGCAAAATGGAAAATAGGCATCCACCAACTTTACAGACAACTTCTCCTTGCTCCTACAACCTCCATCCTTGCACAGTTTGTTATTCTTCTAGGTAACATAGTAACAAATCCAAATTGCTGCTCTCTTTGTAGGCAAGCAAGGCTTTGTTGCAACTGCAATTCTTACTTCTTCTTGAAATGTAGGGACGACAGTACATTCCATCACATCCATCTAGTGTACACAGGTAGGTCCATTGTGGCGGGCAGGCGAGCGGGCGGGCTGCTTTATTGGCTGTTTGCTGTTCCCCTACTCCACTCCACTATTTGACTGTTGTGCTGCATCAATCAATCAATCAATCAATCAATCAATCAATCAATCAATCAATCAATCAATCAATCAGTGGCTGGCTCAGGTGCAGCTCTTTAACTTACCTAAAAGGGAGGGCGGAGAGAAGACAAGGAAGGTGAATGAGGTGTTCCAATGTGAAATGCCGGAAACACAGAAACACAGACGACACACAACAAGAGGTGGCAATCTATTCATTAATTGCATTTAATCAATGAGCTCATTATCACTCATGCATTGTCCAACAGGTGTTGAAATAATGGGATTAAAAGGGGAGATCCCTTCAGAAAGACAGAAACAATAGCAAAGACAAAAAACACTTTTGGAATCTGCTTTTAGTCAACACATAAGGAAAGGGTGCACCGGTCCTGGAAATACTGCAATACCAGGTCAATGCGTGGAGTGGACAGAGCAAGCTCTATTTCCATCTCCCTGTTCTAAAAATCCATTTAATATATGGTCCCCAGATAGGGGACGTATCAGATATTAAACTGATAAGAACAGATACTACACTTGATCTTAGCCAAAAGGCCGAGAAGCGATAACCCGAACGGGCCGCGCGTTGCCCGAGCCTGCCCGATACTGCTGTTCAGCCCTTGCAGCGATTCAGCCTACTTCTAGGCAATTCCATGGGGCCCTGCAGGCTCACACACTCACAGCTACACGGGAGGTGAATAAAGGCCGGAGAGGAAGCCAGACAGGATTTGCTTCTTTTGCTTGCACCACAATGCAGTGCTGAAAGAGGAGGAATCTACATAAAAACGCCTTCCTGGCAACGCCCAAATGCCCTGCTGCCATGCAGATAAACACTGGCAGCGGCAGCAAGTGCATGCCCACAGCCACCCCTTGTTCCTTCACACCTTGTATCAGCTGTAATCCAGTCCAGTCCAGTGCTGCCTGCTGAGCAGCACTGACCAACACTGCCTGGGCCCAGGCTTTTATCTCTGAGGCCCCATTATGATGTCAGAAAGCTGGCTCTGGAATCCTGAGGGCTCCACTATGACACGTGCAAAGTTCCGTCTGAACTTTATATAAGACGGTGAGGCTCAGTCAGTCACTCAGTGTTGCCTGAGAGGGCAACACTGCAACAGCCGGCCGCCAGGCTGTCTTTTTTTTGCACAGCTAGTTGCCTCCAGGAGGCCACAAGAGGGAGACAAGGGACTGCAAAATGGAAAATAGGCATCCACCAACTTTACAGACAACTTCTCCTTGCTCCTACAACCTCCATCCTTGCACAGTTTGTTATTCTTCTAGGTAACATAGTAACAAATCCAAATTGCTGCTCTCTTTGTAGGCAAGCAAGGCTTTGTTGCAACTGCAATTCTTACTTCTTCTTGAAATGTAGGGACGACAGTACATTCCATCACATCCATCTAGTGTACACAGGTAGGTCCATTGTGGCGGGCAGGCGAGCGGGCGGGCTGCTTTATTGGCTGTTTGCTGTTCCCCTACTCCACTCCACTATTTGACTGTTGTGCTGCATCAATCAATCAATCAATCAATCAATCAATCAATCAATCAATCAATCAGTGGCTGGCTCAGGTGCAGCTCTTTAACTTACCTAAAAGGGAGGGCGGAGAGAAGACAAGGAAGGTGAATGAGGTGTTCCAATGTGAAATGCCGGAAACACAGAAACACAGACGACACACAACAAGAGGTGGCAATCTATTCATTAATTGCATTTAATCAATGAGCTCATTATCACTCATGCATTGTCCAACAGGTGTTGAAATAATGGGATTAAAAGGGGAGATCCCTTCAGAAAGACAGAAACAATAGCAAAGACAAAAAACACTTTTGGAATCTGCTTTTAGTCAACACATAAGGAAAGGGTGCACCGGTCCTGGAAATACTGCAATACCAGGTCAATGCGTGGAGTGGACAGAGCAAGCTCTATTTCCATCTCCCTGTTCTAAAAATCCATTTAATATATGGTCCCCAGATAGGGGACGTATCAGATATTAAACTGATAAGAACAGATACTACACTTGATCTTAGCCAAAAGGCCGAGAAGCGATAACCCGAACGGGCCGCGCGTTGCCCGAGCCTGCCCGATACTGCTGTTCAGCCCTTGCAGCGATTCAGCCTACTTCTAGGCAATTCCATGGGGCCCTGCAGGCTCACACACTCACAGCTACACGGGAGGTGAATAAAGGCCGGAGAGGAAGCCAGACAGGATTTGCTTCTTTTGCTTGCACCACAATGCAGTGCTGAAAGAGGAGGAATCTACATAAAAACGCCTTCCTGGCAACGCCCAAATGCCCTGCTGCCATGCAGATAAACACTGGCAGCGGCAGCAAGTGCATGCCCACAGCCACCCCTTGTTCCTTCACACCTTGTATCAGCTGTAATCCAGTCCAGTCCAGTGCTGCCTGCTGAGCAGCACTGACCAACACTGCCTGGGCCCAGGCTTTTATCTCTGAGGCCCCATTATGATGTCAGAAAGCTGGCTCTGGAATCCTGAGGGCTCCACTATGACACGTGCAAAGTTCCGTCTGAACTTTATATAAGACGGTGAGGCTCAGTCAGTCACTCAGTGTTGCCTGAGAGGGCAACACTGCAACAGCCGGCCGCCAGGCTGTCTTTTTTTTGCACAGCTAGTTGCCTCCAGGAGGCCACAAGAGGGAGACAAGGGACTGCAAAATGGAAAATAGGCATCCACCAACTTTACAGACAACTTCTCCTTGCTCCTACAACCTCCATCCTTGCACAGTTTGTTATTCTTCTAGGTAACATAGTAACAAATCCAAATTGCTGCTCTCTTTGTAGGCAAGCAAGGCTTTGTTGCAACTGCAATTCTTACTTCTTCTTGAAATGTAGGGACGACAGTACATTCCATCACATCCATCTAGTGTACACAGGTAGGTCCATTGTGGCGGGCAGGCGAGCGGGCGGGCTGCTTTATTGGCTGTTTGCTGTTCCCCTACTCCACTCCACTATTTGACTGTTGTGCTGCATCAATCAATCAATCAATCAATCAATCAATCAATCAATCAGTGGCTGGCTCAGGTGCAGCTCTTTAACTTACCTAAAAGGGAGGGCGGAGAGAAGACAAGGAAGGTGAATGAGGTGTTCCAATGTGAAATGCCGGAAACACAGAAACACAGACGACACACAACAAGAGGTGGCAATCTATTCATTAATTGCATTTAATCAATGAGCTCATTATCACTCATGCATTGTCCAACAGGTGTTGAAATAATGGGATTAAAAGGGGAGATCCCTTCAGAAAGACAGAAACAATAGCAAAGACAAAAAACACTTTTGGAATCTGCTTTTAGTCAACACATAAGGAAAGGGTGCACCGGTCCTGGAAATACTGCAATACCAGGTCAATGCGTGGAGTGGACAGAGCAAGCTCTATTTCCATCTCCCTGTTCTAAAAATCCATTTAATATATGGTCCCCAGATAGGGGACGTATCAGATATTAAACTGATAAGAACAGATACTACACTTGATCTTAGCCAAAAGGCCGAGAAGCGATAACCCGAACGGGCCGCGCGTTGCCCGAGCCTGCCCGATACTGCTGTTCAGCCCTTGCAGCGATTCAGCCTACTTCTAGGCAATTCCATGGGGCCCTGCAGGCTCACACACTCACAGCTACACGGGAGGTGAATAAAGGCCGGAGAGGAAGCCAGACAGGATTTGCTTCTTTTGCTTGCACCACAATGCAGTGCTGAAAGAGGAGGAATCTACATAAAAACGCCTTCCTGGCAACGCCCAAATGCCCTGCTGCCATGCAGATAAACACTGGCAGCGGCAGCAAGTGCATGCCCACAGCCACCCCTTGTTCCTTCACACCTTGTATCAGCTGTAATCCAGTCCAGTCCAGTGCTGCCTGCTGAGCAGCACTGACCAACACTGCCTGGGCCCAGGCTTTTATCTCTGAGGCCCCATTATGATGTCAGAAAGCTGGCTCTGGAATCCTGAGGGCTCCACTATGACACGTGCAAAGTTCCGTCTGAACTTTATATAAGACGGTGAGGCTCAGTCAGTCACTCAGTGTTGCCTGAGAGGGCAACACTGCAACAGCCGGCCGCCAGGCTGTCTTTTTTTTGCACAGCTAGTTGCCTCCAGGAGGCCACAAGAGGGAGACAAGGGACTGCAAAATGGAAAATAGGCATCCACCAACTTTACAGACAACTTCTCCTTGCTCCTACAACCTCCATCCTTGCACAGTTTGTTATTCTTCTAGGTAACATAGTAACAAATCCAAATTGCTGCTCTCTTTGTAGGCAAGCAAGGCTTTGTTGCAACTGCAATTTTGCCATTCTTACTTCTTCTTGAAATGTAGGGACGACAGTACATTCCATCACATCCATCTAGTGTACACAGGTAGGTCCATTGTGGCGGGCAGGCGAGCGGGCGGGCTGCTTTATTGGCTGTTTTGCTGTTCCCCTACTCCACTCCACTATTTGACTGTTGTGCTGCATCAATCAATCAATCAATCAATCAATCAATCAATCAATCAATCAATCAATCAATCAATCAATCAATCAATCAATCAATCAGTGGCTGGCTCAGGTGCAGCTCTTTAACTTACCTAAAAGGGAGGGCGGAGAGAAGACAAGGAAGGTGAATGAGGTGTTCCAATGTGAAATGCCGGAAACACAGAAACACAGACGACACACAACAAGAGGTGGCAATCTATTCATTAATTGCATTTAATCAATGAGCTCATTATCACTCATGCATTGTCCAACAGGTGTTGAAATAATGGGATTAAAAGGGGAGATCCCTTCAGAAAGACAGAAACAATAGCAAAGACAAAAAACACTTTTGGAATCTGCTTTTAGTCAACACATAAGGAAAGGGTGCACCGGTCCTGGAAATACTGCAATACCAGGTCAATGCGTGGAGTGGACAGAGCAAGCTCTATTTCCATCTCCCTGTTCTAAAAATCCATTTAATATATGGTCCCCAGATAGGGGACGTATCAGATATTAAACTGATAAGAACAGATACTACACTTGATCTTAGCCAAAAGGCCGAGAAGCGATAACCCGAACGGGCCGCGCGTTGCCCGAGCCTGCCCGATACTGCTGTTCAGCCCTTGCAGCGATTCAGCCTACTTCTAGGCAATTCCATGGGGCCCTGCAGGCTCACACACTCACAGCTACACGGGAGGTGAATAAAGGCCGGAGAGGAAGCCAGACAGGATTTGCTTCTTTTGCTTGCACCACAATGCAGTGCTGAAAGAGGAGGAATCTACATAAAAACGCCTTCCTGGCAACGCCCAAATGCCCTGCTGCCATGCAGATAAACACTGGCAGCGGCAGCAAGTGCATGCCCACAGCCACCCCTTGTTCCTTCACACCTTGTATCAGCTGTAATCCAGTCCAGTCCAGTGCTGCCTGCTGAGCAGCACTGACCAACACTGCCTGGGCCCAGGCTTTTATCTCTGAGGCCCCATTATGATGTCAGAAAGCTGGCTCTGGAATCCTGAGGGCTCCACTATGACACGTGCAAAGTTCCGTCTGAACTTTATATAAGACGGTGAGGCTCAGTCAGTCACTCAGTGTTGCCTGAGAGGGCAACACTGCAACAGCCGGCCGCCAGGCTGTCTTTTTTTTGCACAGCTAGTTGCCTCCAGGAGGGCACAAGAGGGAGACAAGGGACTGCAAAATGGAAAATAGGCATCCACCAACTTTACAGACAACTTCTCCTTGCTCCTACAACCTCCATCCTTGCACAGTTTGTTATTCTTCTAGGTAACATAGTAACAAATCCAAATTGCTGCTCTCTTTGTAGGCAAGCAAGGCTTTGTTGCAACTGCAATTCTTACTTCTTCTTGAAATGTAGGGACGACAGTACATTCCATCACATCCATCTAGTGTACACAGGTAGGTCCATTGTGGCGGGCAGGCGAGCGGGCGGGCTGCTTTATTGGCTGTTTGCTGTTCCCCTACTCCACTCCACTATTTGACTGTTGTGCTGCATCAATCAATCAATCAATCAATCAATCAATCAATCAATCAATCAATCAATCAATCAATCAATCAGTGGCTGGCTCAGGTGCAGCTCTTTAACTTACCTAAAAGGGAGGGCGGAGAGAAGACAAGGAAGGTGAATGAGGTGTTCCAATGTGAAATGCCGGAAACACAGAAACACAGACGACACACAACAAGAGGTGGCAATCTATTCATTAATTGCATTTAATCAATGAGCTCATTATCACTCATGCATTGTCCAACAGGTGTTGAAATAATGGGATTAAAAGGGGAGATCCCTTCAGAAAGACAGAAACAATAGCAAAGACAAAAAACACTTTTGGAATCTGCTTTTAGTCAACACATAAGGAAAGGGTGCACCGGTCCTGGAAATACTGCAATACCAGGTCAATGCGTGGAGTGGACAGAGCAAGCTCTATTTCCATCTCCCTGTTCTAAAAATCCATTTAATATATGGTCCCCAGATAGGGGACGTATCAGATATTAAACTGATAAGAACAGATACTACACTTGATCTTAGCCAAAAGGCCGAGAAGCGATAACCCGAACGGGCCGCGCGTTGCCCGAGCCTGCCCGATACTGCTGTTCAGCCCTTGCAGCGATTCAGCCTACTTCTAGGCAATTCCATGGGGCCCTGCAGGCTCACACACTCACAGCTACACGGGAGGTGAATAAAGGCCGGAGAGGAAGCCAGACAGGATTTGCTTCTTTTGCTTGCACCACAATGCAGTGCTGAAAGAGGAGGAATCTACATAAAAACGCCTTCCTGGCAACGCCCAAATGCCCTGCTGCCATGCAGATAAACACTGGCAGCGGCAGCAAGTGCATGCCCACAGCCACCCCTTGTTCCTTCACACCTTGTATCAGCTGTAATCCAGTCCAGTCCAGTGCTGCCTGCTGAGCAGCACTGACCAACACTGCCTGGGCCCAGGCTTTTATCTCTGAGGCCCCATTATGATGTCAGAAAGCTGGCTCTGGAATCCTGAGGGCTCCACTATGACACGTGCAAAGTTCCGTCTGAACTTTATATAAGACGGTGAGGCTCAGTCAGTCACTCAGTGTTGCCTGAGAGGGCAACACTGCAACAGCCGGCCGCCAGGCTGTCTTTTTTTTGCACAGCTAGTTGCCTCCAGGAGGCCACAAGAGGGAGACAAGGGACTGCAAAATGGAAAATAGGCATCCACCAACTTTACAGACAACTTCTCCTTGCTCCTACAACCTCCATACTTGCACAGTTTGTTATTCTTCTAGGTAACATAGTAACAAATCCAAATTGCTGCTCTCTTTGTAGGCAAGCAAGGCTTTGTTGCAACTGCAATTCTTACTTCTTCTTGAAATGTAGGGACGACAGTACATTCCATCACATCCATCTAGTGTACACAGGTAGGTCCATTGTGGCGGGCAGGCGAGCGGGCGGGCTGCTTTATTGGCTGTTTGCTGTTCCCCTACTCCACTCCACTATTTGACTGTTGTGCTGCATCAATCAATCAATCAATCAATCAATCAATCAATCAATCAATCAATCAATCAATCAATCAGTGGCTGGCTCAGGTGCAGCTCTTTAACTTACCTAAAAGGGAGGGCGGAGAGAAGACAAGGAAGGTGAATGAGGTGTTCCAATGTGAAATGCCGGAAACACAGAAACACAGACGACACACAACAAGAGGTGGCAATCTATTCATTAATTGCATTTAATCAATGAGCTCATTATCACTCATGCATTGTCCAACAGGTGTTGAAATAATGGGATTAAAAGGGGAGATCCCTTCAGAAAGACAGAAACAATAGCAAAGACAAAAAACACTTTTGGAATCTGCTTTTAGTCAACACATAAGGAAAGGGTGCACCGGTCCTGGAAATACTGCAATACCAGGTCAATGCGTGGAGTGGACAGAGCAAGCTCTATTTCCATCTCCCTGTTCTAAAAATCCATTTAAATATATGGGTCCCAGATAGGGGACGTATCAGATATTAAACTGATAAGAACAGATACTACACTTGATCTTAGCCAAAAGGCCGAGAAGCGATAACCGAACGGGCCGCGCGTTGCCCGAGCCTGCCCGATACTGCTGTTCAGCCCTTGCAGCGATTCAGCCTACTTCTAGGCAATTCCATGGGGTCCTGCAGGCTCACACACTCACAGCTACACGGGAGGTGAATAAAGGCCGGAGAGGAAGCCAGACAGGATTTGCTTCTTTTGCTTGCACCACAATGCAGTGCTGAAAGAGGAGGAATCTACATAAAAACGCCTTCCTGGCAACGCCCAAATGCCCTGCTGCCATGCAGATAAACACTGGCAGCGGCAGCAAGTGCATGCCCACAGCCACCCCTTGTTCCTTCACACCTTGTATCAGCTGTAATCCAGTCCAGTCCAGTGCTGCCTGCTGAGCAGCACTGACCAACACTGCCTGGGCCCGCAGCACTGACCAACACTGCCTGGGCCCAGGCTTTTATCTCTGAGGCCCCATTATGATGTCAGAAAGCTGGCTCTGGAATCCTGAGGGCTCCACTATGACACGTGCAAAGTTCCGTCTGAACTTTATATAAGACGGTGAGGCTCAGTCAGTCACTCAGTGTTGCCTGAGAGGGCAACACTGCAACAGCCGGCCGCCAGGCTGTCTTTTTTTTGCACAGCTAGTTGCCTCCAGGAGGCCACAAGAGGGAGACAAGGGACTGCAAAATGGAAAATAGGCATCCACCAACTTTACAGACAACTTCTCCTTGCTCCTACAACCTCCATCCTTGCACAGTTTGTTATTCTTCTAGGTAACATAGTAACAAATCCAAATTGCTGCTCTCTTTGTAGGCAAGCAAGGCTTTGTTGCAACTGCAATTCTTACTTCTTCTTGAAATGTAGGGACGACAGTACATTCCATCACATCCATCTAGTGTACACAGGTAGGTCCATTGTGGCGGGCAGGCGAGCGGGCGGGCTGCTTTATTGGCTGTTTGCTGTTCCCCTACTCCACTCCACTATTTGACTGTTGTGCTGCATCAATCAATCAATCAATCAATCAATCAATCAGTGGCTGGCTCAGGTGCAGCTCTTTAACTTATCTAAAAGGGAGGGCGGAGAGAAGACAAGGAAGGTGAATGAGGTGTTCCAATGTGAAATGCCGGAAACACAGAAACACAGACGACACACAACAAGAGGTGGCAATCTATTCATTAATTGCATTTAATCAATGAGCTCATTATCACTCATGCATTGTCCAACAGGTGTTGAAATAATGGGATTAAAAGGGGAGATCCCTTCAGAAAGACAGAAACAATAGCAAAGACAAAAAACACTTTTGGAATCTGCTTTTAGTCAACACATAAGGAAAGGGTGCACCGGTCCTGGAAATACTGCAATACCAGGTCAATGCGTGGAGTGGACAGAGCAAGCTCTATTTCCATCTCCCTGTTCTAAAAATCCATTTAATATATGGTCCCCAGATAGGGGACGTATCAGATATTAAACTGATAAGAACAGATACTACACTTGATCTTAGCCAAAAGGCCGAGAAGCGATAACCCGAACGGGCCGCGCGTTGCCCGAGCCTGCCCGATACTGCTGTTCAGCCCTTGCAGCGATTCAGCCTACTTCTAGGCAATTCCATGGGGCCCTGCAGGCTCACACACTCACAGCTACACGGGAGGTGAATAAAGGCCGGAGAGGAAGCCAGACAGGATTTGCTTCTTTTGCTTGCACCACAATGCAGTGCTGAAAGAGGAGGAATCTACATAAAAACGCCTTCCTGGCAACGCCCAAATGCCCTGCTGCCATGCAGATAAACACTGGCAGCGGCAGCAAGTGCATGCCCACAGCCACCCCTTGTTCCTTCACACCTTGTATCAGCTGTAATCCAGTCCAGTCCAGTGCTGCCTGCTGAGCAGCACTGACCAACACTGCCTGGGCCCAGGCTTTTATCTCTGAGGCCCCATTATGATGTCAGAAAGCTGGCTCTGGAATCCTGAGGGCTCCACTATGACACGTGCAAAGTTCCGTCTGAACTTTATATAAGACGGTGAGGCTCAGTCAGTCACTCAGTGTTGCCTGAGAGGGCAACACTGCAACAGCCGGCCGCCAGGCTGTCTTTTTTTTGCACAGCTAGTTGCCTCCAGGAGGCCACAAGAGGGAGACAAGGGACTGCAAAATGGAAAATAGGCATCCACCAACTTTACAGACAACTTCTCCTTGCTCCTACAACCTCCATCCTTGCACAGTTTGTTATTCTTCTAGGTAACATAGTAACAAATCCAAATTGCTGCTCTCTTTGTAGGCAAGCAAGGCTTTGTTGCAACTGCAATTCTTACTTCTTCTTGAAATGTAGGGACGACAGTACATTCCATCACATCCATCTAGTGTACACAGGTAGGTCCATTGTGGCGGGCAGGCGAGCGGGCGGGCTGCTTTATTGGCTGTTTGCTGTTCCCCTACTCCACTCCACTATTTGACTGTTGTGCTGCATCAATCAATCAATCAATCAATCAATCAATCAATCAATCAATCAATCAATCAATCAGTGGCTGGCTCAGGTGCAGCTCTTTAACTTACCTAAAAGGGAGGGCGGAGAGAAGACAAGGAAGGTGAATGAGGTGTTCCAATGTGAAATGCCGGAAACACAGAAACACAGACGACACACAACAAGAGGTGGCAATCTATTCATTAATTGCATTTAATCAATGAGCTCATTATCACTCATGCATTGTCCAACAGGTGTTGAAATAATGGGATTAAAAGGGGAGATCCCTTCAGAAAGACAGAAACAATAGCAAAGACAAAAAACACTTTTGGAATCTGCTTTTAGTCAACACATAAGGAAAGGGTGCACCGGTCCTGGAAATACTGCAATACCAGGTCAATGCGTGGAGTGGACAGAGCAAGCTCTATTTCCATCTCCCTGTTCTAAAAATCCATTTAATATATGGTCCCCAGATAGGGGACGTATCAGATATTAAACTGATAAGAACAGATACTACACTTGATCTTAGCCAAAAGGCCGAGAAGCGATAACCCGAACGGGCCGCGCGTTGCCCGAGCCTGCCCGATACTGCTGTTCAGCCCTTGCAGCGATTCAGCCTACTTCTAGGCAATTCCATGGGGCCCTGCAGGCTCACACACTCACAGCTACACGGGAGGTGAATAAAGGCCAGAGAGGAAGCCAGACAGGATTTGCTTATTTTGCTTGCACCACAATGCAGTGCTGAAAGAGGAGGAATCTACATAAAAACGCCTTCCTGGCAACGCCCAAATGCCCTGCTGCCATGCAGATAAACACTGGCAGCGGCAGCAAGTGCATGCCCACAGCCACCCCTTGTTCCTTCACACCTTGTATCAGCTGTAATCCAGTCCAGTCCAGTGCTGCCTGCTGAGCAGCACTGACCAACACTGCCTGGGCCCAGGCTTTTATCTCTGAGGCCCCATTATGATGTCAGAAAGCTGGCTCTGGAATCCTGAGGGCTCCACTATGACACGTGCAAAGTTCCGTCTGAACTTTATATAAGACGGTGAGGCTCAGTCAGTCACTCAGTGTTGCCTGAGAGGGCAACACTGCAACAGCCGGCCGCCAGGCTGTCTTTTTTTTGCACAGCTAGTTGCCTCCAGGAGGCCACAAGAGGGAGACAAGGGACTGCAAAATGGAAAATAGGCATCCACCAACTTTACAGACAACTTCTCCTTGCTCCTACAACCTCCATCCTTGCACAGTTTGTTATTCTTCTAGGTAACATAGTAACAAATCCAAATTGCTGCTCTCTTTGTAGGCAAGCAAGGCTTTGTTGCAACTGCAATTCTTACTTCTTCTTGAAATGTAGGGACGACAGTACATTCCATCACATCCATCTAGTGTACACAGGTAGGTCCATTGTGGCGGGCAGGCGAGCGGGCGGGCTGCTTTATTGGCTGTTTGCTGTTCCCCTACTCCACTCCACTATTTGACTGTTGTGCTGCATCAATCAATCAATCAATCAATCAATCAATCAATCAATCAATCAATCAATCAGTGGCTGGCTCAGGTGCAGCTCTTTAACTTACCTAAAAGGGAGGGCGGAGAGAAGACAAGGAAGGTGAATGAGGTGTTCCAATGTGAAATGCCGGAAACACAGAAACACAGACGACACACAACAAGAGGTGGCAATCTATTCATTAATTGCATTTAATCAATGAGCTCATTATCACTCATGCATTGTCCAACAGGTGTTGAAATAATGGGATTAAAAGGGGAGATCCCTTCAGAAAGACAGAAACAATAGCAAAGACAAAAAACACTTTTGGAATCTGCTTTTAGTCAACACATAAGGAAAGGGTGCACCGGTCCTGGAAATACTGCAATACCAGGTCAATGCGTGGAGTGGACAGAGCAAGCTCTATTTCCATCTCCCTGTTCTAAAAATCCATTTAATATATGGTCCCCAGATAGGGGACGTATCAGATATTAAACTGATAAGAACAGATACTACACTTGATCTTAGCCAAAAGGCCGAGAAGCGATAACCCGAACGGGCCGCGCGTTGCCCGAGCCTGCCCGATACTGCTGTTCAGCCCTTGCAGCGATTCAGCCTACTTCTAGGCAATTCCATGGGGCCCTGCAGGCTCACACACTCACAGCTACACGGGAGGTGAATAAAGGCCGGAGAGGAAGCCAGACAGGATTTGCTTCTTTTGCTTGCACCACAATGCAGTGCTGAAAGAGGAGGAATCTACATAAAAACGCCTTCCTGGCAACGCCCAAATGCCCTGCTGCCATGCAGATAAACACTGGCAGCGGCAGCAAGTGCATGCCCACAGCCACCCCTTGTTCCTTCACACCTTGTATCAGCTGTAATCCAGTCCAGTCCAGTGCTGCCTGCTGAGCAGCACTGACCAACACTGCCTGGGCCCAGGCTTTTATCTCTGAGGCCCCATTATGATGTCAGAAAGCTGGCTCTGGAATCCTGAGGGCTCCACTATGACACGTGCAAAGTTCCGTCTGAACTTTATATAAGACGGTGAGGCTCAGTCAGTCACTCAGTGTTGCCTGAGAGGGCAACACTGCAACAGCCGGCCGCCAGGCTGTCTTTTTTTTGCACAGCTAGTTGCCTCCAGGAGGCCACAAGAGGGAGACAAGGGACTGCAAAATGGAAAATAGGCATCCACCAACTTTACAGACAACTTCTCCTTGCTCCTACAACCTCCATCCTTGCACAGTTTGTTATTCTTCTAGGTAACATAGTAACAAATCCAAATTGCTGCTCTCTTTGTAGGCAAGCAAGGCTTTGTTGCAACTGCAATTCTTACTTCTTCTTGAAATGTAGGGACGACAGTACATTCCATCACATCCATCTAGTGTACACAGGTAGGTCCATTGTGGCGGGCAGGCGAGCGGGCGGGCTGCTTTATTGGCTGTTTGCTGTTCCCCTACTCCACTCCACTATTTGACTGTTGTGCTGCATCAATCAATCAATCAATCAATCAATCAGTGGCTGGCTCAGGTGCAGCTCTTTAACTTACCTAAAAGGGAGGGCGGAGAGAAGACAAGGAAGGTGAATGAGGTGTTCCAATGTGAAATGCCGGAAACACAGACGACACACAACAAGAGGTGGCAATCTATTCATTAATTGCATTTAATCAATGAGCTCATTATCACTCATGCATTGTCCAACAGGTGTTGAAATAATGGGATTAAAAGGGGAGATCCCTTCAGAAAGACAGAAACAATAGCAAAGACAAAAAACACTTTTGGAATCTGCTTTTAGTCAACACATAAGGAAAGGGTGCACCGGTCCTGGAAATACTGCAATACCAGGTCAATGCGTGGAGTGGACAGAGCAAGCTCTATTTCCATCTCCCTGTTCTAAAAATCCATTTAATATATGGTCCCCAGATAGGGGACGTATCAGATATTAAACTGATAAGAACAGATACTACACTTGATCTTAGCCAAAAGGCCGAGAAGCAATAACCCGAACGGGCCGCGCGTTGCCCGAGCCTGCCCGATACTGCTGTTCAGCCCTTGCAGCGATTCAGCCTACTTCTAGGCAATTCCATGGGGCCCTGCAGGCTCACACACTCACAGCTACACGGGAGGTGAATAAAGGCCGGAGAGGAAGCCAGACAGGATTTGCTTCTTTTGCTTGCACCACAATGCAGTGCTGAAAGAGGAGGAATCTACATAAAAACGCCTTCCTGGCAACGCCCAAATGCCCTGCTGCCATGCAGATAAACACTGGCAGCGGCAGCAAGTGCATGCCCACAGCCACCCCTTGTTCCTTCACACCTTGTATCAGCTGTAATCCAGTCCAGTCCAGTGCTGCCTGCTGAGCAGCACTGACCAACACTGCCTGGGCCCAGGCTTTTATCTCTGAGGCCCCATTATGATGTCAGAAAGCTGGCTCTGGAATCCTGAGGGCTCCACTATGACACGTGCAAAGTTCCGTCTGAACTTTATATAAGACGGTGAGGCTCAGTCAGTCACTCAGTGTTGCCTGAGAGGGCAACACTGCAACAGCCGGCCGCCAGGCTGTCTTTTTTTTGCACAGCTAGTTGCCTCCAGGAGGCCACAAGAGGGAGACAAGGGACTGCAAAATGGAAAATAGGCATCCACCAACTTTACAGACAACTTCTCCTTGCTCCTACAACCTCCATCCTTGCACAGTTTGTTATTCTTCTAGGTAACATAGTAACAAATCCAAATTGCTGCTCTCTTTGTAGGCAAGCAAGGCTTTGTTGCAACTGCAATTCTTACTTCTTCTTGAAATGTAGGGACGACAGTACATTCCATCACATCCATCTAGTGTACACAGGTAGGTCCATTGTGGCGGGCAGGCGAGCGGGCGGGCTGCTTTATTGGCTGTTTGCTGTTCCCCTACTCCACTCCACTATTTGACTGTTGTGCTGCATCAATCAATCAATCAATCAATCAATCAATCAATCAATCAATCAATCAATCAGTGGCTGGCTCAGGTGCAGCTCTTTAACTTACCTAAAAGGGAGGGCGGAGAGAAGACAAGGAAGGTGAATGAGGTGTTCCAATGTGAAATGCCGGAAACACAGAAACACAGACGACACACAACAAGAGGTGGCAATCTATTCATTAATTGCATTTAATCAATGAGCTCATTATCACTCATGCATTGTCCAACAGGTGTTGAAATAATGGGATTAAAAGGGGAGATCCCTTCAGAAAGACAGAAACAATAGCAAAGACAAAAAACACTTTTGGAATCTGCTTTTAGTCAACACATAAGGAAAGGGTGCACCGGTCCTGGAAATACTGCAATACCAGGTCAATGCGTGGAGTGGACAGAGCAAGCTCTATTTCCATCTCCCTGTTCTAAAAATCCATTTAATATATGGTCCCCAGATAGGGGACGTATCAGATATTAAACTGATAAGAACAGATACTACACTTGATCTTAGCCAAAAGGCCGAGAAGCGATAACCCGAACGGGCCGCGCGTTGCCCGAGCCTGCCCGATACTGCTGTTCAGCCCTTGCAGCGATTCAGCCTACTTCTAGGCAATTCCATGGGGCCCTGCAGGCTCACACACTCACAGCTACACGGGAGGTGAATAAAGGCCGGAGAGGAAGCCAGACAGGATTTGCTTCTTTTGCTTGCACCACAATGCAGTGCTGAAAGAGGAGGAATCTACATAAAAACGCCTTCCTGGCAACGCCCAAATGCCCTGCTGCCATGCAGATAAACACTGGCAGCGGCAGCAAGTGCATGCCCACAGCCACCCCTTGTTCCTTCACACCTTGTATCAGCTGTAATCCAGTCCAGTCCAGTGCTGCCTGCTGAGCAGCACTGACCAACACTGCCTGGGCCCAGGCTTTTATCTCTGAGGCCCCATTATGATGTCAGAAAGCTGGCTCTGGAATCCTGAGGGCTCCACTATGACACGTGCAAAGTTCCGTCTGAACTTTATATAAGACGGTGAGGCTCAGTCAGTCACTCAGTGTTGCCTGAGAGGGCAACACTGCAACAGCCGGCCGCCAGGCTGTCTTTTTTTTGCACAGCTAGTTGCCTCCAGGAGGCCACAAGAGGGAGACAAGGGACTGCAAAATGGAAAATAGGCATCCACCAACTTTACAGACAACTTCTCCTTGCTCCTACAACCTCCATCCTTGCACAGTTTGTTATTCTTCTAGGTAACATAGTAACAAATCCAAATTGCTGCTCTCTTTGTAGGCAAGCAAGGCTTTGTTGCAACTGCAATTCTTACTTCTTCTTGAAATGTAGGGACGACAGTACATTCCATCACATCCATCTAGTGTACACAGGTAGGTCCATTGTGGCGGGCAGGCGAGCGGGCGGGCTGCTTTATTGGCTGTTTGCTGTTCCCCTACTCCACTCCACTATTTGACTGTTGTGCTGCATCAATCAATCAATCAATCAATCAATCAATCAATCAATCAATCAATCAATCAATCAATCAATCAGTGGCTGGCTCAGGTGCAGCTCTTTAACTTACCTAAAAGGGAGGGCGGAGAGAAGACAAGGAAGGTGAATGAGGTGTTCCAATGTGAAATGCCGGAAACACAGAAACACAGACGACACACAACAAGAGGTGGCAATCTATTCATTAATTGCATTTAATCAATGAGCTCATTATCACTCATGCATTGTCCAACAGGTGTTGAAATAATGGGATTAAAAGGGGAGATCCCTTCAGAAAGACAGAAACAATAGCAAAGACAAAAAACACTTTTGGAATCTGCTTTTAGTCAACACATAAGGAAAGGGTGCACCGGTCCTGGAAATACTGCAATACCAGGTCAATGCGTGGAGTGGACAGAGCAAGCTCTATTTCCATCTCCCTGTTCTAAAAATCCATTTAATATATGGTCCCCAGATAGGGGACGTATCAGATATTAAACTGATAAGAACAGATACTACACTTGATCTTAGCCAAAAGGCCGAGAAGCGATAACCCGAACGGGCCGCGCGTTGCCCGAGCCTGCCCGATACTGCTGTTCAGCCCTTGCAGCGATTCAGCCTACTTCTAGGCAATTCCATGGGGCCCTGCAGGCTCACACACTCACAGCTACACGGGAGGTGAATAAAGGCCGGAGAGGAAGCCAGACAGGATTTGCTTCTTTTGCTTGCACCACAATGCAGTGCTGAAAGAGGAGGAATCTACATAAAAACGCCTTCCTGGCAACGCCCAAATGCCCTGCTGCCATGCAGATAAACACTGGCAGCGGCAGCAAGTGCATGCCCACAGCCACCCCTTGTTCCTTCACACCTTGTATCAGCTGTAATCCAGTCCAGTCCAGTGCTGCCTGCTGAGCAGCACTGACCAACACTGCCTGGGCCCAGGCTTTTATCTCTGAGGCCCCATTATGATGTCAGAAAGCTGGCTCTGGAATCCTGAGGGCTCCACTATGACACGTGCAAAGTTCCGTCTGAACTTTATATAAGACGGTGAGGCTCAGTCAGTCACTCAGTGTTGCCTGAGAGGGCAACACTGCAACAGCCGGCCGCCAGGCTGTCTTTTTTTTGCACAGCTAGTTGCCTCCAGGAGGCCACAAGAGGGAGACAAGGGACTGCAAAATGGAAAATAGGCATCCACCAACTTTACAGACAACTTCTCCTTGCTCCTACAACCTCCATCCTTGCACAGTTTGTTATTCTTCTAGGTAACATAGTAACAAATCCAAATTGCTGCTCTCTTTGTAGGCAAGCAAGGCTTTGTTGCAACTGCAATTCTTACTTCTTCTTGAAATGTAGGGACGACAGTACATTCCATCACATCCATCTAGTGTACACAGGTAGGTCCATTGTGGCGGGCAGGCGAGCGGGCGGGCTGCTTTATTGGCTGTTTGCTGTTCCCCTACTCCACTCCACTATTTGACTGTTGTGCTGCATCAATCAATCAATCAATCAATCAATCAATCAATCAATCAATCAATCAATCAATCAGTGGCTGGCTCAGGTGCAGCTCTTTAACTTACCTAAAAGGGAGGGCGGAGAGAAGACAAGGAAGGTGAATGAGGTGTTCCAATGTGAAATGCCGGAAACACAGAAACACAGACGACACACAACAAGAGGTGGCAATCTATTCATTAATTGCATTTAATCAATGAGCTCATTATCACTCATGCATTGTCCAACAGGTGTTGAAATAATGGGATTAAAAGGGGAGATCCCTTCAGAAAGACAGAAACAATAGCAAAGACAAAAAACACTTTTGGAATCTGCTTTTAGTCAACACATAAGGAAAGGGTGCACCGGTCCTGGAAATACTGCAATACCAGGTCAATGCGTGGAGTGGACAGAGCAAGCTCTATTTCCATCTCCCTGTTCTAAAAATCCATTTAATATATGGTCCCCAGATAGGGGACGTATCAGATATTAAACTGATAAGAACAGATACTACACTTGATCTTAGCCAAAAGGCCGAGAAGCGATAACCCGAACGGGCCGCGCGTTGCCCGAGCCTGCCCGATACTGCTGTTCAGCCCTTGCAGCGATTCAGCCTACTTCTAGGCAATTCCATGGGGCCCTGCAGGCTCACACACTCACAGCTACACGGGAGGTGAATAAAGGCCGGAGAGGAAGCCAGACAGGATTTGCTTCTTTTGCTTGCACCACAATGCAGTGCTGAAAGAGGAGGAATCTACATAAAAACGCCTTCCTGGCAACGCCCAAATGCCCTGCTGCCATGCAGATGAACACTGGCAGCGGCAGCAAGTGCATGCCCACAGCCACCCCTTGTTCCTTCACACCTTGTATCAGCTGTAATCCAGTCCAGTCCAGTGCTGCCTGCTGAGCAGCACTGACCAACACTGCCTGGGCCCAGGCTTTTATCTCTGAGGCCCCATTATGATGTCAGAAAGCTGGCTCTGGAATCCTGAGGGCTCCACTATGACACGTGCAAAGTTCCGTCTGAACTTTATATAAGACGGTGAGGCTCAGTCAGTCACTCAGTGTTGCCTGAGAGGGCAACACTGCAACAGCCGGCCGCCAGGCTGTCTTTTTTTTGCACAGCTAGTTGCCTCCAGGAGGCCACAAGAGGGAGACAAGGGACTGCAAAATGGAAAATAGGCATCCACCAACTTTACAGACAACTTCTCCTTGCTCCTACAACCTCCATCCTTGCACAGTTTGTTATTCTTCTAGGTAACATAGTAACAAATCCAAATTGCTGCTCTCTTTGTAGGCAAGCAAGGCTTTGTTGCAACTGCAATTCTTACTTCTTCTTGAAATGTAGGGACGACAGTACATTCCATCACATCCATCTAGTGTACACAGGTAGGTCCATTGTGGCGGGCAGGCGAGCGGGCGGGCTGCTTTATTGGCTGTTTGCTGTTCCCCTACTCCACTCCACTATTTGACTGTTGTGCTGCATCAATCAATCAATCAATCAATCAATCAATCAATCAATCAATCAATCAATCAATCAATCAATCAATCAATCAATCAGTGGCTGGCTCAGGTGCAGCTCTTTAACTTACCTAAAAGGGAGGGCGGAGAGAAGACAAGGAAGGTGAATGAGGTGTTCCAATGTGAAATGCCGGAAACACAGAAACACAGACGACACACAACAAGAGGTGGCAATCTATTCATTAATTGCATTTAATCAATGAGCTCATTATCACTCATGCATTGTCCAACAGGTGTTGAAATAATGGGATTAAAAGGGGAGATCCCTTCAGAAAGACAGAAACAATAGCAAAGACAAAAAACACTTTTGGAATCTGCTTTTAGTCAACACATAAGGAAAGGGTGCACCGGTCCTGGAAATACTGCAATACCAGGTCAATGCGTGGAGTGGACAGAGCAAGCTCTATTTCCATCTCCCTGTTCTAAAAATCCATTTAATATATGGTCCCCAGATAGGGGACGTATCAGATATTAAACTGATAAGAACAGATACTACACTTGATCTTAGCCAAAAGGCCGAGAAGCGATAACCCGAACGGGCCGCGCGTTGCCCGAGCCTGCCCGATACTGCTGTTCAGCCCTTGCAGCGATTCAGCCTACTTCTAGGCAATTCCATGGGGCCCTGCAGGCTCACACACTCACAGCTACACGGGAGGTGAATAAAGGCCGGAGAGGAAGCCAGACAGGATTTGCTTCTTTTGCTTGCACCACAATGCAGTGCTGAAAGAGGAGGAATCTACATAAAAACGCCTTCCTGGCAACGCCCAAATGCCCTGCTGCCATGCAGATAAACACTGGCAGCGGCAGCAAGTGCATGCCCACAGCCACCCCTTGTTCCTTCACACCTTGTATCAGCTGTAATCCAGTCCAGTCCAGTGCTGCCTGCTGAGCAGCACTGACCAACACTGCCTGGGCCCAGGCTTTTATCTCTGAGGCCCCATTATGATGTCAGAAAGCTGGCTCTGGAATCCTGAGGGCTCCACTATGACACGTGCAAAGTTCCGTCTGAACTTTATATAAGACGGTGAGGCTCAGTCAGTCACTCAGTGTTGCCTGAGAGGGCAACACTGCAACAGCCGGCCGCCAGGCTGTCTTTTTTTTGCACAGCTAGTTGCCTCCAGGAGGCCACAAGAGGGAGACAAGGGACTGCAAAATGGAAAATAGGCATCCAACAACTTTACAGACAACTTCTCCTTGCTCCTACAACCTCCATCCTTGCACAGTTTGTTATTCTTCTAGGTAACATAGTAACAAATCCAAATTGCTGCTCTCTTTGTAGGCAAGCAAGGCTTTGTTGCAACTGCAATTCTTACTTCTTCTTGAAATGTAGGGACGACAGTACATTCCATCACATCCATCTAGTGTACACAGGTAGGTCCATTGTGGCGGGCAGGCGAGCGGGCGGGCTGCTTTATTGGCTGTTTGCTGTTCCCCTACTCCACTCCACTATTTGACTGTTGTGCTGCATCAATCAATCAATCAATCAATCAATCAATCAATCAATCAGTGGCTGGCTCAGGTGCAGCTCTTTAACTTACCTAAAAGGGAGGGCGGAGAGAAGACAAGGATGGTGAATGAGGTGTTCCAATGTGAAATGCCGGAAACACAGAAACACAGACGACACACAACAAGAGGTGGCAATCTATTCATTAATTGCATTTAATCAATGAGCTCATTATCACTCATGCATTGTCCAACAGGTGTTGAAATAATGGGATTAAAAGGGGAGATCCCTTCAGAAAGACAGAAACAATAGCAAAGACAAAAAACACTTTTGGAATCTGCTTTTAGTCAACACATAAGGAAAGGGTGCACCGGTCCTGGAAATACTGCAATACCAGGTCAATGCGTGGAGTGGACAGAGCAAGCTCTATTTCCATCTCCCTGTTCTAAAAATCCATTTAATATATGGTCCCCAGATAGGGGACGTATCAGATATTAAACTGATAAGAACAGATACTACACTTGATCTTAGCCAAAAGGCCGAGAAGCGATAACCCGAACGGGCCGCGCGTTGCCCGAGCCTGCCCGATACTGCTGTTCAGCCCTTGCAGCGATTCAGCCTACTTCTAGGCAATTCCATGGGGCCCTGCAGGCTCACACACTCACAGCTACACGGGAGGTGAATAAAGGCCGGAGAGGAAGCCAGACAGGATTTGCTTCTTTTGCTTGCACCACAATGCAGTGCTGAAAGAGGAGGAATCTACATAAAAACGCCTTCCTGGCAACGCCCAAATGCCCTGCTGCCATGCAGATAAACACTGGCAGCGGCAGCAAGTGCATGCCCACAGCCACCCCTTGTTCCTTCACACCTTGTATCAGCTGTAATCCAGTCCAGTCCAGTGCTGCCTGCTGAGCAGCACTGACCAACACTGCCTGGGCCCAGGCTTTTATCTCTGAGGCCCCATTATGATGTCAGAAAGCCGGCTCTGGAATCCTGAGGGCTCCACTATGACACGTGCAAAGTTCCGTCTGAACTTTATATAAGACGGTGAGGCTCAGTCAGTCACTCAGTGTTGCCTGAGAGGGCAACACTGCAACAGCCGGCCGCCAGGCTGTCTTTTTTTTGCACAGCTAGTTGCCTCCAGGAGGCCACAAGAGGGAGACAAGGGACTGCAAAATGGAAAATAGGCATCCACCAACTTTACAGACAACTTCTCCTTGCTCCTACAACCTCCATCCTTGCACAGTTTGTTATTCTTCTAGGTAACATAGTAACAAATCCAAATTGCTGCTCTCTTTGTAGGCAAGCAAGGCTTTGTTGCAACTGCAATTCTTACTTCTTCTTGAAATGTAGGGACGACAGTACATTCCATCACATCCATCTAGTGTACACAGGTAGGTCCATTGTGGCGGGCAGGCGAGCGGGCGGGCTGCTTTATTGGCTGTTTGCTGTTCCCCTACTCCACTCCACTATTTGACTGTTGTGCTGCATCAATCAATCAATCAATCAATCAATCAATCAATCAATCAATCAATCAATCAATCAGTGGCTGGCTCAGGTGCAGCTCTTTAACTTACCTAAAAGGGAGGGCGGAGAGAAGACAAGGAAGGTGAATGAGGTGTTCCAATGTGAAATGCCGGAAACACAGAAACACAGACGACACACAACAAGAGGTGGCAATCTATTCATTAATTGCATTTAATCAATGAGCTCATTATCACTCATGCATTGTCCAACAGGTGTTGAAATAATGGGATTAAAAGGGGAGATCCCTTCAGAAAGACAGAAACAATAGCAAAGACAAAAAACACTTTTGGAATCTGCTTTTAGTCAACACATAAGGAAAGGGTGCACCGGTCCTGGAAATACTGCAATACCAGGTCAATGCGTGGAGTGGACAGAGCAAGCTCTATTTCCATCTCCCTGTTCTAAAAATCCATTTAATATATGGTCCCCAGATAGGGGACGTATCAGATATTAAACTGATAAGAACAGATACTACACTTGATCTTAGCCAAAAGGCCGAGAAGCGATAACCCGAACGGGCCGCGCGTTGCCCGAGCCTGCCCGATACTGCTGTTCAGCCCTTGCAGCGATTCAGCCTACTTCTAGGCAATTCCATGGGGCCCTGCAGGCTCACACACTCACAGCTACACGGGAGGTGAATAAAGGCCGGAGAGGAAGCCAGACAGGATTTGCTTCTTTTGCTTGCACCACAATGCAGTGCTGAAAGAGGAGGAATCTACATAAAAACGCCTTCCTGGCAACGCCCAAATGCCCTGCTGCCATGCAGATAAACACTGGCAGCGGCAGCAAGTGCATGCCCACAGCCACCCCTTGTTCCTTCACACCTTGTATCAGCTGTAAGTCCAGTCCAGTGCTGCCTGCTGAGCAGCACTGACCAACACTGCCTGGGCCCAGGCTTTTATCTCTGAGGCCCCATTATGATGTCAGAAAGCTGGCTCTGGAATCCTGAGGGCTCCACTATGACACGTGCAAAGTTCCGTCTGAACTTTATATAAGACGGTGAGGCTCAGTCAGTCACTCAGTGTTGCCTGAGAGGGCAACACTGCAACAGCCGGCCGCCAGGCTGTCTTTTTTTTGCACAGCTAGTTGCCTCCAGGAGGCCACAAGAGGGAGACAAGGGACTGCAAAATGGAAAATAGGCATCCACCAACTTTACAGACAACTTCTCCTTGCTCCTACAACCTCCATCCTTGCACAGTTTGTTATTCTTCTAGGTAACATAGTAACAAATCCAAATTGCTGCTCTCTTTGTAGGCAAGCAAGGCTTTGTTGCAACTGCAATTCTTACTTCTTCTTGAAATGTAGGGACGACAGTACATTCCATCACATCCATCTAGTGTACACAGGTAGGTCCATTGTGGCGGGCAGGCGAGCGGGCGGGCTGCTTTATTGGCTGTTTGCTGTTCCCCTACTCCACTCCACTATTTGACTGTTGTGCTGCATCAATCAATCAATCAATCAATCAATCAATCAATCAATCAATCAATCAATCAATCAGTGGCTGGCTCAGGTGCAGCTCTTTAACTTACCTAAAAGGGAGGGCGGAGAGAAGACAAGGAAGGTGAATGAGGTGTTCCAATGTGAAATGCCGGAAACACAGAAACACAGACGACACACAACAAGAGGTGGCAATCTATTCATTAATTGCATTTAATCAATGAGCTCATTATCACTCATGCATTGTCCAACAGGTGTTGAAATAATGGGATTAAAAGGGGAGATCCCTTCAGAAAGACAGAAACAATAGCAAAGACAAAAAACACTTTTGGAATCTGCTTTTAGTCAACACATAAGGAAAGGGTGCACCGGTCCTGGAAATACTGCAATACCAGGTCAATGCGTGGAGTGGACAGAGCAAGCTCTATTTCCATCTCCCTGTTCTAAAAATCCATTTAATATATGGTCCCCAGATAGGGGACGTATCAGATATTAAACTGATAAGAACAGATACTACACTTGATCTTAGCCAAAAGGCCGAGAAGCGATAACCCGAACGGGCCGCGCGTTGCCCGAGCCTGCCCGATACTGCTGTTCAGCCCTTGCAGCGATTCAGCCTACTTCTAGGCAATTCCATGGGGCCCTGCAGGCTCACACACTCACAGCTACACGGGAGGTGAATAAAGGCCGGAGAGGAAGCCAGACAGGATTTGCTTCTTTTGCTTGCACCACAATGCAGTGCTGAAAGAGGAGGAATCTACATAAAAACGCCTTCCTGGCAACGCCCAAATGCCCTGCTGCCATGCAGATAAACACTGGCAGCGGCAGCAAGTGCATGCCCACAGCCACCCCTTGTTCCTTCACACCTTGTATCAGCTGTAATCCAGTCCAGTCCAGTGCTGCCTGCTGAGCAGCACTGACCAACACTGCCTGGGCCCAGGCTTTTATCTCTGAGGCCCCATTATGATGTCAGAAAGCTGGCTCTGGAATCCTGAGGGCTCCACTATGACACGTGCAAAGTTCCGTCTGAACTTTATATAAGACGGTGAGGCTCAGTCAGTCACTCAGTGTTGCCTGAGAGGGCAACACTGCAACAGCCGGCCGCCAGGCTGTCTTTTTTTTGCACAGCTAGTTGCCTCCAGGAGGCCACAAGAGGGAGACAAGGGACTGCAAAATGGAAAATAGGCATCCACCAACTTTACAGACAACTTCTCCTTGCTCCTACAACCTCCATCCTTGCACAGTTTGTTATTCTTCTAGGTAACATAGTAACAAATCCAAATTGCTGCTCTCTTTGTAGGCAAGCAAGGCTTTGTTGCAACTGCAATTCTTACTTCTTCTTGAAATGTAGGGACGACAGTACATTCCATCACATCCATCTAGTGTACACAGGTAGGTCCATTGTGGCGGGCAGGCGAGCGGGCGGGCTGCTTTATTGGCTGTTTGCTGTTCCCCTACTCCACTCCACTATTTGACTGTTGTGCTGCATCAATCAATCAATCAATCAATCAATCAATCAATCAATCAGTGGCTGGCTCAGGTGCAGCTCTTTAACTTACCTAAAAGGGAGGGCGGAGAGAAGACAAGGAAGGTGAATGAGGTGTTCCAATGTGAAATGCCGGAAACACAGAAACACAGACGACACACAACAAGAGGTGGCAATCTATTCATTAATTGCATTTAATCAATGAGCTCATTATCACTCATGCATTGTCCAACAGGTGTTGAAATAATGGGATTAAAAGGGGAGATCCCTTCAGAAAGACAGAAACAATAGCAAAGACAAAAAACACTTTTGGAATCTGCTTTTAGTCAACACATAAGGAAAGGGTGCACCGGTCCTGGAAATACTGCAATACCAGGTCAATGCGTGGAGTGGACAGAGCAAGCTCTATTTCCATCTCCCTGTTCTAAAAATCCATTTAATATATGGTCCCCAGATAGGGGACGTATCAGATATTAAACTGATAAGAACAGATACTACACTTGATCTTAGCCAAAAGGCCGAGAAGCGATAACCCGAACGGGCCGCGCGTTGCCCGAGCCTGCCCGATACTGCTGTTCAGCCCTTGCAGCGATTCAGCCTACTTCTAGGCAATTCCATGGGGCCCTGCAGGCTCACACACTCACAGCTACACGGGAGGTGAATAAAGGCCGGAGAGGAAGCCAGACAGGATTTGCTTCTTTTGCTTGCACCACAATGCAGTGCTGAAAGAGGAGGAATCTACATAAAAACGCCTTCCTGGCAACGCCCAAATGCCCTGCTGCCATGCAGATAAACACTGGCAGCGGCAGCAAGTGCATGCCCACAGCCACCCCTTGTTCCTTCACACCTTGTATCAGCTGTAATCCAGTCCAGTCCAGTGCTGCCTGCTGAGCAGCACTGACCAACACTGCCTGGGCCCAGGCTTTTATCTCTGAGGCCCCATTATGATGTCAGAAAGCTGGCTCTGGAATCCTGAGGGCTCCACTATGACACGTGCAAAGTTCCGTCTGAACTTTATATAAGACGGTGAGGCTCAGTCAGTCACTCAGTGTTGCCTGAGAGGGCAACACTGCAACAGCCGGCCGCCAGGCTGTCTTTTTTTTGCACAGCTAGTTGCCTCCAGGAGGCCACAAGAGGGAGACAAGGGACTGCAAAATGGAAAATAGGCATCCACCAACTTTACAGACAACTTCTCCTTGCTCCTACAACCTCCATCCTTGCACAGTTTGTTATTCTTCTAGGTAACATAGTAACAAATCCAAATTGCTGCTCTCTTTGTAGGCAAGCAAGGCTTTGTTGCAACTGCAATTCTTACTTCTTCTTGAAATGTAGGGACGACAGTACATTCCATCACATCCATCTAGTGTACACAGGTAGGTCCATTGTGGCGGGCAGGCGAGCGGGCGGGCTGCTTTATTGGCTGTTTGCTGTTCCCCTACTCCACTCCACTATTTGACTGTTGTGCTGCATCAATCAATCAATCAATCAATCAATCAATCAATCAATCAATCAATCAGTGGCTGGCTCAGGTGCAGCTCTTTAACTTACCTAAAAGGGAGGGCGGAGAGAAGACAAGGAAGGTGAATGAGGTGTTCCAATGTGAAATGCCGGAAACACAGAAACACAGACGACACACAACAAGAGGTGGCAATCTATTCATTAATTGCATTTAATCAATGAGCTCATTATCACTCATGCATTGTCCAACAGGTGTTGAAATAATGGGATTAAAAGGGGAGATCCCTTCAGAAAGACAGAAACAATAGCAAAGACAAAAAACACTTTTGGAATCTGCTTTTAGTCAACACATAAGGAAAGGGTGCAGCGGTCCTGGAAATACTGCAATACCAGGTCAATGCGTGGAGTGGACAGAGCAAGCTCTATTTCCATCTCCCTGTTCTAAAAATCCATTTAATATATGGTCCCCAGATAGGGGACGTATCAGATATTAAACTGATAAGAACAGATACTACACTTGATCTTAGCCAAAAGGCCGAGAAGCGATAACCCGAACGGGCCGCGCGTTGCCCGAGCCTGCCCGATACTGCTGTTCAGCCCTTGCAGCGATTCAGCCTACTTCTAGGCAATTCCATGGGGCCCTGCAGGCTCACACACTCACAGCTACACGGGAGGTGAATAAAGGCCGGAGAGGAAGCCAGACAGGATTTGCTTCTTTTGCTTGCACCACAATGCAGTGCTGAAAGAGGAGGAATCTACATAAAAACGCCTTCCTGGCAACGCCCAAATGCCCTGCTGCCATGCAGATAAACACTGGCAGCGGCAGCAAGTGCATGCCCACAGCCACCCCTTGTTCCTTCACACCTTGTATCAGCTGTAATCCAGTCCAGTCCAGTGCTGCCTGCTGAGCAGCACTGACCAACACTGCCTGGGCCCAGGCTTTTATCTCTGAGGCCCCATTATGATGTCAGAAAGCTGGCTCTGGAATCCTGAGGGCTCCACTATGACACGTGCAAAGTTCCGTCTGAACTTTATATAAGACGGTGAGGCTCAGTCAGTCACTCAGTGTTGCCTGAGAGGGCAATACTGCAACAGCCGGCCGCCAGGCTGTCTTTTTTTTGCACAGCTAGTTGCCTCCAGGAGGCCACAAGAGGGAGACAAGGGACTGCAAAATGGAAAATAGGCATCCACCAACTTTACAGACAACTTCTCCTTGCTCCTACAACCTCCATCCTTGCACAGTTTGTTATTCTTCTAGGTAACATAGTAACAAATCCAAATTGCTGCTCTCTTTGTAGGCAAGCAAGGCTTTGTTGCAACTGCAATTCTTACTTCTTCTTGAAATGTAGGGACGACAGTACATTCCATCACATCCATCTAGTGTACACAGGTAGGTCCATTGTGGCGGGCAGGCGAGCGGGCGGGCTGCTTTATTGGCTGTTTGCTGTTCCCCTACTCCACTCCACTATTTGACTGTTGTGCTGCATCAATCAATCAATCAATCAATCAATCAATCAATCAATCAATCAATCAATCAATCAGTGGCTGGCTCAGGTGCAGCTCTTTAACTTACCTAAAAGGGAGGGCGGAGAGAAGACAAGGAAGGTGAATGAGGTGTTCCAATGTGAAATGCCGGAAACACAGAAACACAGACGACACACAACAAGAGGTGGCAATCTATTCATTAATTGCATTTAATCAATGAGCTCATTATCACTCATGCATTGTCCAACAGGTGTTGAAATAATGGGATTAAAAGGGGAGATCCCTTCAGAAAGACAGAAACAATAGCAAAGACAAAAAACACTTTTGGAATCTGCTTTTAGTCAACACATAAGGAAAGGGTGCACCGGTCCTGGAAATACTGCAATACCAGGTCAATGCGTGGAGTGGACAGAGCAAGCTCTATTTCCATCTCCCTGTTCTAAAAATCCATTTAATATATGGTCCCCAGATAGGGGACGTATCAGATATTAAACTGATAAGAACAGATACTACACTTGATCTTAGCCAAAAGGCCGAGAAGCGATAACCCGAACGGGCCGCGCGTTGCCCGAGCCTGCCCGATACTGCTGTTCAGCCCTTGCAGCGATTCAGCCTACTTCTAGGCAATTCCATGGGGCCCTGCAGGCTCACACACTCACAGCTACACGGGAGGTGAATAAAGGCCGGAGAGGAAGCCAGACAGGATTTGCTTCTTTTGCTTGCACCACAATGCAGTGCTGAAAGAGGAGGAATCTACATAAAAACGCCTTCCTGGCAACGCCCAAATGCCCTGCTGCCATGCAGATAAACACTGGCAGCGGCAGCAAGTGCATGCCCACAGCCACCCCTTGTTCCTTCACACCTTGTATCAGCTGTAATCCAGTCCAGTCCAGTGCTGCCTGCTGAGCAGCACTGACCAACACTGCCTGGGCCCAGGCTTTTATCTCTGAGGCCCCATTATGATGTCAGAAAGCTGGCTCTGGAATCCTGAGGGCTCCACTATGACACGTGCAAAGTTCCGTCTGAACTTTATATAAGACGGTGAGGCTCAGTCAGTCACTCAGTGTTGCCTGAGAGGGCAACACTGCAACAGCCGGCCGCCAGGCTGTCTTTTTTTTGCACAGCTAGTTGCCTCCAGGAGGCCACAAGAGGGAGACAAGGGACTGCAAAATGGAAAATAGGCATCCACCAACTTTACAGACAACTTCTCCTTGCTCCTACAACCTCCATCCTTGCACAGTTTGTTATTCTTCTAGGTAACATAGTAACAAATCCAAATTGCTGCTCTCTTTGTAGGCAAGCAAGGCTTTGTTGCAACTGCAATTCTTACTTCTTCTTGAAATGTAGGGACGACAGTACATTCCATCACATCCATCTAGTGTACACAGGTAGGTCCATTGTGGCGGGCAGGCGAGCGGGCGGGCTGCTTTATTGGCTGTTTGCTGTTCCCCTACTCCACTCCACTATTTGACTGTTGTGCTGCATCAATCAATCAATCAATCAATCAATCAATCAATCAATCAATCAGTGGCTGGCTCAGGTGCAGCTCTTTAACTTACCTAAAAGGGAGGGCGGAGAGAAGACAAGGAAGGTGAATGAGGTGTTCCAATGTGAAATGCCGGAAACACAGAAACACAGACGACACACAACAAGAGGTGGCAATCTATTCATTAATTGCATTTAATCAATGAGCTCATTATCACTCATGCATTGTCCAACAGGTGTTGAAATAATGGGATTAAAAGGGGAGATCCCTTCAGAAAGACAGAAACAATAGCAAAGACAAAAAACACTTTTGGAATCTGCTTTTAGTCAACACATAAGGAAAGGGTGCACCGGTCCTGGAAATACTGCAATACCAGGTCAATGCGTGGAGTGGACAGAGCAAGCTCTATTTCCATCTCCCTGTTCTAAAAATCCATTTAATATATGGTCCCCAGATAGGGGACGTATCAGATATTAAACTGATAAGAACAGATACTACACTTGATCTTAGCCAAAAGGCCGAGAAGCGATAACCCGAACGGGCCGCGCGTTGCCCGAGCCTGCCCGATACTGCTGTTCAGCCCTTGCAGCGATTCAGCCTACTTCTAGGCAATTCCATGGGGCCCTGCAGGCTCACACACTCACAGCTACACGGGAGGTGAATAAAGGCCGGAGAGGAAGCCAGACAGGATTTGCTTCTTTTGCTTGCACCACAATGCAGTGTTGAAAGAGGAGGAATCTACATAAAAACGCCTTCCTGGCAACGCCCAAATGCCCTGCTGCCATGCAGATAAACACTGGCAGCGGCAGCAAGTGCATGCCCACAGCCACCCCTTGTTCCTTCACACCTTGTATCAGCTGTAATCCAGTCCAGTCCAGTGCTGCCTGCTGAGCAGCACTGACCAACACTGCCTGGGCCCAGGCTTTTATCTCTGAGGCCCCATTATGATGTCAGAAAGCTGGCTCTGGAATCCTGAGGGCTCCACTATGACACGTGCAAAGTTCCGTCTGAACTTTATATAAGACGGTGAGGCTCAGTCAGTCACTCAGTGTTGCCTGAGAGGGCAACACTGCAACAGCCGGCCGCCAGGCTGTCTTTTTTTTGCACAGCTAGTTGCCTCCAGGAGGCCACAAGAGGGAGACAAGGGACTGCAAAATGGAAAATAGGCATCCACCAACTTTACAGACAACTTCTCCTTGCTCCTACAACCTCCATCCTTGCACAGTTTGTTATTCTTCTAGGTAACATAGTAACAAATCCAAATTGCTGCTCTCTTTGTAGGCAAGCAAGGCTTTGTTGCAACTGCAATTCTTACTTCTTCTTGAAATGTAGGGACGACAGTACATTCCATCACATCCATCTAGTGTACACAGGTAGGTCCATTGTGGCGGGCAGGCGAGCGGGCGGGCTGCTTTATTGGCTGTTTGCTGTTCCCCTACTCCACTCCACTATTTGACTGTTGTGCTGCATCAATCAATCAATCAATCAATCAATCAATCAATCAATCAATCAATCAATCAATCAATCAATCAATCAGTGGCTGGCTCAGGTGCAGCTCTTTAACTTACCTAAAAGGGAGGGCGGAGAGAAGACAAGGAAGGTGAATGAGGTGTTCCAATGTGAAATGCCGGAAACACAGAAACACAGACGACACACAACAAGAGGTGGCAATCTATTCATTAATTGCATTTAATCAATGAGCTCATTATCACTCATGCATTGTCCAACAGGTGTTGAAATAATGGGATTAAAAGGGGAGATCCCTTCAGAAAGACAGAAACAATAGCAAAGACAAAAAACACTTTTGGAATCTGCTTTTAGTCAACACATAAGGAAAGGGTGCACCGGTCCTGGAAATACTGCAATACCAGGTCAATGCGTGGAGTGGACAGAGCAAGCTCTATTTCCATCTCCCTGTTCTAAAAATCCATTTAATATATGGTCCCCAGATAGGGGACGTATCAGATATTAAACTGATAAGAACAGATACTACACTTGATCTTAGCCAAAAGGCCGAGAAGCGATAACCCGAACGGGCCGCGCGTTGCCCGAGCCTGCCCGATACTGCTGTTCAGCCCTTGCAGCGATTCAGCCTACTTCTAGGCAATTCCATGGGGCCCTGCAGGCTCACACACTCACAGCTACACGGGAGGTGAATAAAGGCCGGAGAGGAAGCCAGACAGGATTTGCTTCTTTTGCTTGCACCACAATGCAGTGCTGAAAGAGGAGGAATCTACATAAAAACGCCTTCCTGGCAACGCCCAAATGCCCTGCTGCCATGCAGATAAACACTGGCAGCGGCAGCAAGTGCATGCCCACAGCCACCCCTTGTTCCTTCACACCTTGTATCAGCTGTAATCCAGTCCAGTCCAGTGCTGCCTGCTGAGCAGCACTGACCAACACTGCCTGGGCCCAGGCTTTTATCTCTGAGGCCCCATTATTATGTCAGAAAGCTGGCTCTGGAATCCTGAGGGCTCCACTATGACACGTGCAAAGTTCCGTCTGAACTTTATATAAGACGGTGAGGCTCAGTCAGTCACTCAGTGTTGCCTGAGAGGGCAACACTGCAACAGCCGGCCGCCAGGCTGTCTTTTTTTTGCACAGCTAGTTGCCTCCAGGAGGCCACAAGAGGGAGACAAGGGACTGCAAAATGGAAAAAAGGCATCCTCCAACTTTACAGACAACTTCTCCTTGGTCCTACAACCTCCATCCTTGCACAGTTTGTTATTCTTCTAGGTAACATAGTAACAAATCCAAATTGCTGCTCTCTTTGTAGGCAAGCAAGGCTTTGTTGCAACTGCAATTCTTACTTCTTCTTGAAATGTAGGGACGACAGTACATTCCATCACATCCATCTAGTGTACACAGGTAGGTCCATTGTGGCGGGCAGGCGAGCGGGCGGGCTGCTTTATTGGCTGTTTGCTGTTCCCCTACTCCACTCCACTATTTGACTGTTGTGCTGCATCAATCAATCAATCAATCAATCAATCAATCAATCAATCAATCAGTGGCTGGCTCAGGTGCAGCTCTTTAACTTACCTAAAAGGGAGGGCGGAGAGAAGACAAGGAAGGTGAATGAGGTGTTCCAATGTGAAATGCCGGAAACACAGAAACACAGACGACACACAACAAGAGGTGGCAATCTATTCATTAATTGCATTTAATCAATGAGCTCATTATCACTCATGCATTGTCCAACAGGTGTTGAAATAATGGGATTAAAAGGGGAGATCCCTTCAGAAAGACAGAAACAATAGCAAAGACAAAAAACACTTTTGGAATCTGCTTTTAGTCAACACATAAGGAAAGGGTGCACCGGTCCTGGAAATACTGCAATACCAGGTCAATGCGTGGAGTGGACAGAGCAAGCTCTATTTCCATCTCCCTGTTCTAAAAATCCATTTAATATATGGTCCCCAGATAGGGGACGTATCAGATATTAAACTGATAAGAACAGATACTACACTTGATCTTAGCCAAAAGGCCGAGAAGCGATAACCCGAACGGGCCGCGCGTTGCCCGAGCCTGCCCGATACTGCTGTTCAGCCCTTGCAGCGATTCAGCCTACTTCTAGGCAATTCCATGGGGCCCTGCAGGCTCACACACTCACAGCTACACGGGAGGTGAATAAAGGCCGGAGAGGAAGCCAGACAGGATTTGCTTCTTTTGCTTGCACCACAATGCAGTGCTGAAAGAGGAGGAATCTACATAAAAACGCCTTCCTGGCAACGCCCAAATGCCCTGCTGCCATGCAGATAAACACTGGCAGCGGCAGCAAGTGCATGCCCACAGCCACCCCTTGTTCCTTCACACCTTGTATCAGCTGTAATCCAGTCCAGTCCAGTGCTGCCTGCTGAGCAGCACTGACCAACACTGCCTGGGCCCAGGCTTTTATCTCTGAGGCCCCATTATGATGTCAGAAAGCTGGCTCTGGAATCCTGAGGGCTCCACTATGACACGTGCAAAGTTCCGTCTGAACTTTATATAAGACGGTGAGGCTCAGTCAGTCACTCAGTGTTGCCTGAGAGGGCAACACTGCAACAGCCGGCCGCCAGGCTGTCTTTTTTTTGCACAGCTAGTTGCCTCCAGGAGGCCACAAGAGGGAGACAAGGGACTGCAAAATGGAAAATAGGCATCCACCAACTTTACAGACAACTTCTCCTTGCTCCTACAACCTCCATCCTTGCACAGTTTGTTATTCTTCTAGGTAACATAGTAACAAATCCAAATTGCTGCTCTCTTTGTAGGCAAGCAAGGCTTTGTTGCAACTGCAATTCTTACTTCTTCTTGAAATGTAGGGACGACAGTACATTCCATCACATCCATCTAGTGTACACAGGTAGGTCCATTGTGGCGGGCAGGCGAGCGGGCGGGCTGCTTTATTGGCTGTTTGCTGTTCCCCTACTCCACTCCACTATTTGACTGTTGTGCTGCATCAATCAATCAATCAATCAATCAATCAATCAATCAATCAATCAATCAATCAATCAGTGGCTGGCTCAGGTGCAGCTCTTTAACTTACCTAAAAGGGAGGGCGGAGAGAAGACAAGGAAGGTGAATGAGGTGTTCCAATGTGAAATGCCGGAAACACAGAAACACAGACGACACACAACAAGAGGTGGCAATCTATTCATTAATTGCATTTAATCAATGAGCTCATTATCACTCATGCATTGTCCAACAGGTGTTGAAATAATGGGATTAAAAGGGGAGATCCCTTCAGAAAGACAGAAACAATAGCAAAGACAAAAAACACTTTTGGAATCTGCTTTTAGTCAACACATAAGGAAAGGGTGCACCGGTCCTGGAAATACTGCAATACCAGGTCAATGCGTGGAGTGGACAGAGCAAGCTCTATTTCCATCTCCCTGTTCTAAAAATCCATTTAATATATGGTCCCCAGATAGGGGACGTATCAGATATTAAACTGATAAGAACAGATACTACACTTGATCTTAGCCAAAAGGCCGAGAAGCGATAACCCGAACGGGCCGCGCGTTGCCCGAGCCTGCCCGATACTGCTGTTCAGCCCTTGCAGCGATTCAGCCTACTTCTAGGCAATTCCATGGGGCCCTGCAGGCTCACACACTCACAGCTACACGGGAGGTGAATAAAGGCCGGAGAGGAAGCCAGACAGGATTTGCTTCTTTTGCTTGCACCACAATGCAGTGCTGAAAGAGGAGGAATCTACATAAAAACGCCTTCCTGGCAACGCCCAAATGCCCTGCTGCCATGCAGATAAACACTGGCAGCGGCAGCAAGTGCATGCCCACAGCCACCCCTTGTTCCTTCACACCTTGTATCAGCTGTAATCCAGTCCAGTCCAGTGCTGCCTGCTGAGCAGCACTGACCAACACTGCCTGGGCCCAGGCTTTTATCTCTGAGGCCCCATTATGATGTCAGAAAGCTGGCTCTGGAATCCTGAGGGCTCCACTATGACACGTGCAAAGTTCCGTCTGAACTTTATATAAGACGGTGAGGCTCAGTCAGTCACTCAGTGTTGCCTGAGAGGGCAACACTGCAACAGCCGGCCGCCAGGCTGTCTTTTTTTTGCACAGCTAGTTGCCTCCAGGAGGCCACAAGAGGGAGACAAGGGACTGCAAAATGGAAAATAGGCATCCACCAACTTTACAGACAACTTCTCCTTGCTCCTACAACCTCCATCCTTGCACAGTTTGTTATTCTTCTAGGTAACATAGTAACAAATCCAAATTGCTGCTCTCTTTGTAGGCAAGCAAGGCTTTGTTGCAACTGCAATTCTTACTTCTTCTTGAAATGTAGGGACGACAGTACATTCCATCACATCCATCTAGTGTACACAGGTAGGTCCATTGTGGCGGGCAGGCGAGCGGGCGGGCTGCTTTATTGGCTGTTTGCTGTTCCCCTACTCCACTCCACTATTTGACTGTTGTGCTGCATCAATCAATCAATCAATCAATCAATCAATCAATCAATCAATCAATCAATCAATCAGTGGCTGGCTCAGGTGCAGCTCTTTAACTTACCTAAAAGGGAGGGCGGAGAGAAGACAAGGAAGGTGAATGAGGTGTTCCAATGTGAAATGCCGGAAACACAGAAACACAGACGACACACAACAAGAGGTGGCAATCTATTCATTAATTGCATTTAATCAATGAGCTCATTATCACTCATGCATTGTCCAACAGGTGTTGAAATAATGGGATTAAAAGGGGAGATCCCTTCAGAAAGACAGAAACAATAGCAAAGACAAAAAACACTTTTGGAATCTGCTTTTAGTCAACACATAAGGAAAGGGTGCACCGGTCCTGGAAATACTGCAATACCAGGTCAATGCGTGGAGTGGACAGAGCAAGCTCTATTTCCATCTCCCTGTTCTAAAAATCCATTTAATATATGGTCCCCAGATAGGGGACGTATCAGATATTAAACTGATAAGAACAGATACTACACTTGATCTTAGCCAAAAGGCCGAGAAGCGATAACCCGAACGGGCCGCGCGTTGCCCGAGCCTGCCCGATACTGCTGTTCAGCCCTTGCAGCGATTCAGCCTACTTCTAGGCAATTCCATGGGGCCCTGCAGGCTCACACACTCACAGCTACACGGGAGGTGAATAAAGGCCGGAGAGGAAGCCAGACAGGATTTGCTTCTTTTGCTTGCACCACAATGCAGTGCTGAAAGAGGAGGAATCTACATAAAAACGCCTTCCTGGCAACGCCCAAATGCCCTGCTGCCATGCAGATAAACACTGGCAGCGGCAGCAAGTGCATGCCCACAGCCACCCCTTGTTCCTTCACACCTTGTATCAGCTGTAATCCAGTCCAGTCCAGTGCTGCCTGCTGAGCAGCACTGACCAACACTGCCTGGGCCCAGGCTTTTATCTCTGAGGCCCCATTATGATGTCAGAAAGCTGGCTCTGGAATCCTGAGGGCTCCACTATGACACGTGCAAAGTTCCGTCTGAACTTTATATAAGACGGTGAGGCTCAGTCAGTCACTCAGTGTTGCCTGAGAGGGCAACACTGCAACAGCCGGCCGCCAGGCTGTCTTTTTTTTGCACAGCTAGTTGCCTCCAGGAGGCCACAAGAGGGAGACAAGGGACTGCAAAATGGAAAATAGGCATCCACCAACTTTACAGACAACTTCTCCTTGCTCCTACAACCTCCATCCTTGCACAGTTTGTTATTCTTCTAGGTAACATAGTAACAAATCCAAATTGCTGCTCTCTTTGTAGGCAAGCAAGGCTTTGTTGCAACTGCAATTCTTACTTCTTCTTGAAATGTAGGGACGACAGTACATTCCATCACATCCATCTAGTGTACACAGGTAGGTCCATTGTGGCGGGCAGGCGAGCGGGCGGGCTGCTTTATTGGCTGTTTGCTGTTCCCCTACTCCACTCCACTATTTGACTGTTGTGCTGCATCAATCAATCAATCAATCAATCAATCAATCAATCAATCAATCAATCAATCAGTGGCTGGCTCAGGTGCAGCTCTTTAACTTACCTAAAAGGGAGGGCGGAGAGAAGACAAGGAAGGTGAATGAGGTGTTCCAATGTGAAATGCCGGAAACACAGAAACACAGACGACACACAACAAGAGGTGGCAATCTATTCATTAATTGCATTTAATCAATGAGCTCATTATCACTCATGCATTGTCCAACAGGTGTTGAAATAATGGGATTAAAAGGGGAGATCCCTTCAGAAAGACAGAAACAATAGCAAAGACAAAAAACACTTTTGGAATCTGCTTTTAGTCAACACATAAGGAAAGGGTGCACCGGTCCTGGAAATACTGCAATACCAGGTCAATGCGTGTAGTAGACAGAGCAAGCTCTATTTCCATCTCCCTGTTCTAAAAATCCATTTAATATATGGTCCCCAGATAGGGGACGTATCAGATATTAAACTGATAAGAACAGATACTACACTTGATCTTAGCCAAAAGGCCGAGAAGCGATAACCCGAACGGGCCGCGCGTTGCCCGAGCCTGCCCGATACTGCTGTTCAGCCCTTGCAGCGATTCAGCCTACTTCTAGGCAATTCCATGGGGCCCTGCAGGCTCACACACTCACAGCTACACGGGAGGTGAATAAAGGCCGGAGAGGAAGCCAGACAGGATTTGCTTCTTTTGCTTGCACCACAATGCAGTGCTGAAAGAGGAGGAATCTACATAAAAACGCCTTCCTGGCAACGCCCAAATGCCCTGCTGCCATGCAGATGAACACTGGCAGCGGCAGCAAGTGCATGCCCACAGCCACCCCTTGTTCCTTCACACCTTGTATCAGCTGTAATCCAGTCCAGTCCAGTGCTGCCTGCTGAGCAGCACTGACCAACACTGCCTGGGCCCAGGCTTTTATCTCTGAGGCCCCATTATGATGTCAGAAAGCTGGCTCTGGAATCCTGAGGGCTCCACTATGACACGTGCAAAGTTCCGTCTGAACTTTATATAAGACGGTGAGGCTCAGTCAGTCACTCAGTGTTGCCTGAGAGGGCAACACTGCAACAGCCGGCCGCCAGGCTGTCTTTTTTTTGCACAGCTAGTTGCCTCCAGGAGGCCACAAGAGGGAGACAAGGGACTGCAAAATGGAAAATAGGCATCCACCAACTTTACAGACAACTTCTCCTTGCTCCTACAACCTCCATCCTTGCACAGTTTGTTATTCTTCTAGGTAACATAGTAACAAATCCAAATTGCTGCTCTCTTTGTAGGCAAGCAAGGCTTTGTTGCAACTGCAATTCTTACTTCTTGAAATGTAGGGACGACAGTACATTCCATCACATCCATCTAGTGTACACAGGTAGGTCCATTGTGGCGGGCAGGCGAGCGGGCGGGCTGCTTTATTGGCTGTTTGCTGTTCCCCTACTCCACTCCACTATTTGACTGTTGTGCTGCATCAATCAATCAATCAATCAATCAATCAATCAATCAATCAATCAATCAGTGGCTGGCTCAGGTGCAGCTCTTTAACTTACCTAAAAGGGAGGGCGGAGAGAAGACAAGGAAGGTGAATGAGGTGTTCCAATGTGAAATGCCGGAAACACAGAAACACAGACGACACACAACAAGAGGTGGCAATCTATTCATTAATTGCATTTAATCAATGAGCTCATTATCACTCATGCATTGTCCAACAGGTGTTGAAATAATGGGATTAAAAGGGGAGATCCCTTCAGAAAGACAGAAACAATAGCAAAGACAAAAAACACTTTTGGAATCTGCTTTTAGTCAACACATAAGGAAAGGGTGCACCGGTCCTGGAAATACTGCAATACCAGGTCAATGCGTGGAGTGGACAGAGCAAGCTCTATTTCCATCTCCCTGTTCTAAAAATCCATTTAATATATGGTCCCCAGATAGGGGACGTATCAGATATTAAACTGATAAGAACAGATACTACACTTGATCTTAGCCAAAAGGCCGAGAAGCGATAACCCGAACGGGCCGCGCGTTGCCCGAGCCTGCCCGATACTGCTGTTCAGCCCTTGCAGCGATTCAGCCTACTTCTAGGCAATTCCATGGGGCCCTGCAGGCTCACACACTCACAGCTACACGGGAGGTGAATAAAGGCCGGAGAGGAAGCCAGACAGGATTTGCTTCTTTTGCTTGCACCACAATGCAGTGCTGAAAGAGGAGGAATCTACATAAAAACGCCTTCCTGGCAACGCCCAAATGCCCTGCTGCCATGCAGATAAACACTGGCAGCGGCAGCAAGTGCATGCCCACAGCCACCCCTTGTTCCTTCACACCTTGTATCAGCTGTAATCCAGTCCAGTCCAGTGCTGCCTGCTGAGCAGCACTGACCAACACTGCCTGGGCCCAGGCTTTTATCTCTGAGGCCCCATTATGATGTCAGAAAGCTGGCTCTGGAATCCTGAGGGCTCCACTATGACACGTGCAAAGTTCCGTCTGAACTTTATATAAGACGGTGAGGCTCAGTCAGTCACTCAGTGTTGCCTGAGAGGGCAACACTGCAACAGCCGGCCGCCAGGCTGTCTTTTTTTTGCACAGCTAGTTGCCTCCAGGAGGCCACAAGAGGGAGACAAGGGACTGCAAAATGGAAAATAGGCATCCACCAACTTTACAGACAACTTCTCCTTGCTCCTACAACCTCCATCCTTGCACAGTTTGTTATTCTTCTAGGTAACATAGTAACAAATCCAAATTGCTGCTCTCTTTGTAGGCAAGCAAGGCTTTGTTGCAACTGCAATTCTTACTTCTTCTTGAAATGTAGGGACGACAGTACATTCCATCACATCCATCTAGTGTACACAGGTAGGTCCATTGTGGCGGGCAGGCGAGCGGGCGGGCTGCTTTATTGGCTGTTTGCTGTTCCCCTACTCCACTCCACTATTTGACTGTTGTGCTGCATCAATCAATCAATCAATCAATCAATCAATCAGTGGCTGGCTCAGGTGCAGCTCTTTAACTTACCTAAAAGGGAGGGCGGAGAGAAGACAAGGAAGGTGAATGAGGTGTTCCAATGTGAAATGCCGGAAACACAGAAACACAGACGACACACAACAAGAGGTGGCAATCTATTCATTAATTGCATTTAATCAATGAGCTCATTATCACTCATGCATTGTCCAACAGGTGTTGAAATAATGGGATTAAAAGGGGAGATCCCTTCAGAAAGACAGAAACAATAGCAAAGACAAAAAACACTTTTGGAATCTGCTTTTAGTCAACACATAAGGAAAGGGTGCACCGGTCCTGGAAATACTGCAATACCAGGTCAATGCGTGGAGTGGACAGAGCAAGCTCTATTTCCATCTCCCTGTTCTAAAAATCCATTTAATATATGGTCCCCAGATAGGGGACGTATCAGATATTAAACTGATAAGAACAGATACTACACTTGATCTTAGCCAAAAGGCCGAGAAGCGATAACCCGAACGGGCCGCGCGTTGCCCGAGCCTGCCCGATACTGCTGTTCAGCCCTTGCAGCGATTCAGCCTACTTCTAGGCAATTCCATGGGGCCCTGCAGGCTCACACACTCACAGCTACACGGGAGGTGAATAAAGGCCGGAGAGGAAGCCAGACAGGATTTGCTTCTTTTGCTTGCACCACAATGCAGTGCTGAAAGAGGAGGAATCGACATAAAAACGCCTTCCTGGCAACGCCCAAATGCCCTGCTGCCATGCAGATAAACACTGGCAGCGGCAGCAAGTGCATGCCCACAGCCACCCCTTGTTCCTTCACACCTTGTATCAGCTGTAATCCAGTCCAGTCCAGTGCTGCCTGCTGAGCAGCACTGACCAACACTGCCTGGGCCCAGGCTTTTATCTCTGAGGCCCCATTATGATGTCAGAAAGCTGGCTCTGGAATCCTGAGGGCTCCACTATGACACGTGCAAAGTTCCGTCTGAACTTTATATAAGACGGTGAGGCTCAGTCAGTCACTCAGTGTTGCCTGAGAGGGCAACACTGCAACAGCCGGCCGCCAGGCTGTCTTTTTTTTGCACAGCTAGTTGCCTCCAGGAGGCCACAAGAGGGAGACAAGGGACTGCAAAATGGAAAATAGGCATCCACCAACTTTACAGACAACTTCTCCTTGCTCCTACAACCTCCATCCTTGCACAGTTTGTTATTCTTCTAGGTAACATAGTAACAAATCCAAATTGCTGCTCTCTTTGTAGGCAAGCAAGGCTTTGTTGCAACTGCAATTCTTACTTCTTCTTGAAATGTAGGGACGACAGTACATTCCATCACATCCATCTAGTGTACACAGGTAGGTCCATTGTGGCGGGCAGGCGAGCGGGCGGGCTGCTTTATTGGCTGTTTGCTGTTCCCCTACTCCACTCCACTATTTGACTGTTGTGCTGCATCAATCAATCAATCAATCAATCAATCAATCAATCAATCAATCAATCAATCAATCAATCAATCAGTGGCTGGCTCAGGTGCAGCTCTTTAACTTACCTAAAAGGGAGGGCGGAGAGAAGACAAGGAAGGTGAATGAGGTGTTTTAATGTGAAATGCCGGAAACACAGAAACACAGACGACACACAACAAGAGGTGGCAATCTATTCATTAATTGCATTTAATCAATGAGCTCATTATCACTCATGCATTGTCCAACAGGTGTTGAAATAATGGGATTAAAAGGGGAGATCCCTTCAGAAAGACAGAAACAATAGCAAAGACAAAAAACACTTTTGGAATCTGCTTTTAGTCAACACATAAGGAAAGGGTGCACCGGTCCTGGAAATACTGCAATACCAGGTCAATGCGTGGAGTGGACAGAGCAAGCTCTATTTCCATCTCCCTGTTCTAAAAATCCATTTAATATATGGTCCCCAGATAGGGGACGTATCAGATATTAAACTGATAAGAACAGATACTACACTTGATCTTAGCCAAAAGGCCGAGAAGCGATAACCCGAACGGGCCGCGCGTTGCCCGAGCCTGCCCGATACCGCTGTTCAGCCCTTGCAGCGATTCAGCCTACTTCTAGGCAATTCCATGGGGCCCTGCAGGCTCACACACTCACAGCTACACGGGAGGTGAATAAAGGCCGGAGAGGAAGCCAGACAGGATTTGCTTCTTTTGCTTGCACCACAATGCAGTGCTGAAAGAGGAGGAATCTACATAAAAACGCCTTCCTGGCAACGCCCAAATGCCCTGCTGCCATGCAGATAAACACTGGCAGCGGCAGCAAGTGCATGCCCACAGCCACCCCTTGTTCCTTCACACCTTGTATCAGCTGTAATCCAGTCCAGTCCAGTGCTGCCTGCTGAGCAGCACTGACCAACACTGCCTGGGCCCAGGCTTTTATCTCTGAGGCCCCATTATGATGTCAGAAAGCTGGCTCTGGAATCCTGAGGGCTCCACTATGACACGTGCAAAGTTCCGTCTGAACTTTATATAAGACGGTGAGGCTCAGTCAGTCACTCAGTGTTGCCTGAGAGGGCAACACTGCAACAGCCGGCCGCCAGGCTGTCTTTTTTTTGCACAGCTAGTTGCCTCCAGGAGGCCACAAGAGGGAGACAAGGGACTGCAAAATGGAAAATAGGCATCCACCAACTTTACAGACAACTTCTCCTTGCTCCTACAACCTCCATCCTTGCACAGTTTGTTATTCTTCTAGGTAACATAGTAACAAATCCAAATTGCTGCTCTCTTTGTAGGCAAGCAAGGCTTTGTTGCAACTGCAATTCTTACTTCTTCTTGAAATGTAGGGACGACAGTACATTCCATCACATCCATCTAGTGTACACAGGTAGGTCCATTGTGGCGGGCAGGCGAGCGGGCGGGCTGCTTTATTGGCTGTTTGCTGTTCCCCTACTCCACTCCACTATTTGACTGTTGTGCTGCATCAATCAATCAATCAATCAATCAATCAATCAATCAATCAATCAATCAATCAATCAATCAGTGGCTGGCTCAGGTGCAGCTCTTTAACTTACCTAAAAGGGAGGGCGGAGAGAAGACAAGGAAGGTGAATGAGGTGTTCCAATGTGAAATGCCGGAAACACAGAAACACAGACGACACACAACAAGAGGTGGCAATCTATTCATTAATTGCATTTAATCAATGAGCTCATTATCACTCATGCATTGTCCAACAGGTGTTGAAATAATGGGATTAAAAGGGGAGATCCCTTCAGAAAGACAGAAACAATAGCAAAGACAAAAAACACTTTTGGAATCTGCTTTTAGTCAACACATAAGGAAAGGGTGCACCGGTCCTGGAAATACTGCAATACCAGGTCAATGCGTGGAGTGGACAGAGCAAGCTCTATTTCCATCTCCCTGTTCTAAAAATCCATTTAATATATGGTCCCCAGATAGGGGACGTATCAGATATTAAACTGATAAGAACAGATACTACACTTGATCTTAGCCAAAAGGCCGAGAAGCGATAACCCGAACGGGCCGCGCGTTGCCCGAGCCTGCCCGATACTGCTGTTCAGCCCTTGCAGCGATTCAGCCTACTTCTAGGCAATTCCATGGGGCCCTGCAGGCTCACACACTCACAGCTACACGGGAGGTGAATAAAGGCCGGAGAGGAAGCCAGACAGGATTTGCTTCTTTTGCTTGCACCACAATGCAGTGCTGAAAGAGGAGGAATCTACATAAAAACGCCTTCCTGGCAACGCCCAAATGCCCTGCTGCCATGCAGATAAACACTGGCAGCGGCAGCAAGTGCATGCCCACAGCCACCCCTTGTTCCTTCACACCTTGTATCAGCTGTAATCCAGTCCAGTCCAGTGCTGCCTGCTGAGCAGCACTGACCAACACTGCCTGGGCCCAGGCTTTTATCTCTGAGGCCCCATTATGATGTCAGAAAGCTGGCTCTGGAATCCTGAGGGCTCCACTATGACACGTGCAAAGTTCCGTCTGAACTTTATATAAGACGGTGAGGCTCAGTCAGTCACTCAGTGTTGCCTGAGAGGGCAACACTGCAACAGCCGGCCGCCAGGCTGTCTTTTTTTTGCACAGCTAGTTGCCTCCAGGAGGCCACAAGAGGGAGACAAGGGACTGCAAAATGGAAAATAGGCATCCACCAACTTTACAGACAACTTCTCCTTGCTCCTACAACCTCCATCCTTGCACAGTTTGTTATTCTTCTAGGTAACATAGTAACAAATCCAAATTGCTGCTCTCTTTGTAGGCAAGCAAGGCTTTGTTGCAACTGCAATTCTTACTTCTTCTTGAAATGTAGGGACGACAGTACATTCCATCACATCCATCTAGTGTACACAGGTAGGTCCATTGTGGCGGGCAGGCGAGCGGGCGGGCTGCTTTATTGGCTGTTTGCTGTTCCCCTACTCCACTCCACTATTTGACTGTTGTGCTGCATCAATCAATCAATCAATCAATCAATCAATCAATCAATCAATCAATCAGTGGCTGGCTCAGGTGCAGCTCTTTAACTTACCTAAAAGGGAGGGCGGAGAGAAGACAAGGAAGGTGAATGAGGTGTTCCAATGTGAAATGCCGGAAACACAGAAACACAGACGACACACAACAAGAGGTGGCAATCTATTCATTAATTGCATTTAATCAATGAGCTCATTATCACTCATGCATTGTCCAACAGGTGTTGAAATAATGGGATTAAAAGGGGAGATCCCTTCAGAAAGACAGAAACAATAGCAAAGACAAAAAACACTTTTGGAATCTGCTTTTAGTCAACACATAAGGAAAGGGTGCACCGGTCCTGGAAATACTGCAATACCAGGTCAATGCGTGGAGTGGACAGAGCAAGCTCTATTTCCATCTCCCTGTTCTAAAAATCCATTTAATATATGGTCCCCAGATAGGGGACGTATCAGATATTAAACTGATAAGAACAGATACTACACTTGATCTTAGCCAAAAGGCCGAGAAGCGATAACCCGAACGGGCCGCGCGTTGCCCGAGCCTGCCCGATACTGCTGTTCAGCCCTTGCAGCGATTCAGCCTACTTCTAGGCAATTCCATGGGGCCCTGCAGGCTCACACACTCACAGCTACACGGGAGGTGAATAAAGGCCGGAGAGGAAGCCAGACAGGATTTGCTTCTTTTGCTTGCACCACAATGCAGTGCTGAAAGAGGAGGAATCTACATAAAAACGCCTTCCTGGCAACGCCCAAATGCCCTGCTGCCATGCAGATAAACACTGGCAGCGGCAGCAAGTGCATGCCCACAGCCACCCCTTGTTCCTTCACACCTTGTATCAGCTGTAATCCAGTCCAGTCCAGTGCTGCCTGCTGAGCAGCACTGACCAACACTGCCTGGGCCCAGGCTTTTATCTCTGAGGCCCCATTATGATGTCAGAAAGCTGGCTCTGGAATCCTGAGGGCTCCACTATGACACGTGCAAAGTTCCGTCTGAACTTTATATAAGACGGTGAGGCTCAGTCAGTCACTCAGTGTTGCCTGAGAGGGCAACACTGCAACAGCCGGCCGCCAGGCTGTCTTTTTTTTGCACAGCTAGTTGCCTCCAGGAGGCCACAAGAGGGAGACAAGGGACTGCAAAATGGAAAATAGGCATCCACCAACTTTACAGACAACTTCTCCTTGCTCCTACAACCTCCATCCTTGCACAGTTTGTTATTCTTCTAGGTAACATAGTAACAAATCCAAATTGCTGCTCTCTTTGTAGGCAAGCAAGGCTTTGTTGCAACTGCAATTCTTACTTCTTCTTGAAATGTAGGGACGACAGTACATTCCATCACATCCATCTAGTGTACACAGGTAGGTCCATTGTGGCGGGCAGGCGAGCGGGCGGGCTGCTTTATTGGCTGTTTGCTGTTCCCCTACTCCACTCCACTATTTGACTGTTGTGCTGCATCAATCAATCAATCAATCAATCAATCAATCAATCAATCAATCAGTGGCTGGCTCAGGTGCAGCTCTTTAACTTACCTAAAAGGGAGGGCGGAGAGAAGACAAGGAAGGTGAATGAGGTGTTCCAATGTGAAATGCCGGAAACACAGAAACACAGACGACACACAACAAGAGGTGGCAATCTATTCATTAATTGCATTTAATCAATGAGCTCATTATCACTCATGCATTGTCCAACAGGTGTTGAAATAATGGGATTAAAAGGGGAGATCCCTTCAGAAAGACAGAAACAATAGCAAAGACAAAAAACACTTTTGGAATCTGCTTTTAGTCAACACATAAGGAAAGGGTGCACCGGTCCTGGAAATACTGCAATACCAGGTCAATGCGTGGAGTGGACAGAGCAAGCTCTATTTCCATCTCCCTGTTCTAAAAATCCATTTAATATATGGTCCCCAGATAGGGGACGTATCAGATATTAAACTGATAAGAACAGATACTACACTTGATCTTAGCCAAAAGGCCGAGAAGCGATAACCCGAACGGGCCGCGCGTTGCCCGAGCCTGCCCGATACTGCTGTTCAGCCCTTGCAGCGATTCAGCCTACTTCTAGGCAATTCCATGGGGCCCTGCAGGCTCACACACTCACAGCTACACGGGAGGTGAATAAAGGCCGGAGAGGAAGCCAGACAGGATTTGCTTCTTTTGCTTGCACCACAATGCAGTGCTGAAAGAGGAGGAATCTACATAAAAACGCCTTCCTGGCAACGCCCAAATGCCCTGCTGCCATGCAGATAAACACTGGCAGCGGCAGCAAGTGCATGCCCACAGCCACCCCTTGTTCCTTCACACCTTGTATCAGCTGTAATCCAGTCCAGTCCAGTGCTGCCTGCTGAGCAGCACTGACCAACACTGCCTGGGCCCAGGCTTTTATCTCTGAGGCCCCATTATGATGTCAGAAAGCTGGCTCTGGAATCCTGAGGGCTCCACTATGACACGTGCAAAGTTCCGTCTGAACTTTATATAAGACGGTGAGGCTCAGTCAGTCACTCAGTGTTGCCTGAGAGGGCAACACTGCAACAGCCGGCCGCCAGGCTGTCTTTTTTTTGCACAGCTAGTTGCCTCCAGGAGGCCACAAGAGGGAGACAAGGGACTGCAAAATGGAAAATAGGCATCCACCAACTTTACAGACAACTTCTCCTTGCTCCTACAACCTCCATCCTTGCACAGTTTGTTATTCTTCTAGGTAACATAGTAACAAATCCAAATTGCTGCTCTCTTTGTAGGCAAGCAAGGCTTTGTTGCAACTGCAATTCTTACTTCTTCTTGAAATGTAGGGACGACAGTACATTCCATCACATCCATCTAGTGTACACAGGTAGGTCCATTGTGGCGGGCAGGCGAGCGGGCGGGCTGCTTTATTGGCTGTTTGCTGTTCCCCTACTCCACTCCACTATTTGACTGTTGTGCTGCATCAATCAATCAATCAATCAATCAATCAATCAATCAATCAATCAATCAGTGGCTGGCTCAGGTGCAGCTCTTTAACTTACCTAAAAGGGAGGGCGGAGAGAAGACAAGGAAGGTGAATGAGGTGTTCCAATGTGAAATGCCGGAAACACAGAAACACAGACGACACACAACAAGAGGTGGCAATCTATTCATTAATTGCATTTAATCAATGAGCTCATTATCACTCATGCATTGTCCAACAGGTGTTGAAATAATGGGATTAAAAGGGGAGATCCCTTCAGAAAGACAGAAACAATAGCAAAGACAAAAAACACTTTTGGAATCTGCTTTTAGTCAACACATAAGGAAAGGGTGCACCGGTCCTGGAAATACTGCAATACCAGGTCAATGCGTGGAGTGGACAGAGCAAGCTCTATTTCCATCTCCCTGTTCTAAAAATCCATTTAATATATGGTCCCCAGATAGGGGACGTATCAGATATTAAACTGATAAGAACAGATACTACACTTGATCTTAGCCAAAAGGCCGAGAAGCGATAACCCGAACGGGCCGCGCGTTGCCCGAGCCTGCCCGATACTGCTGTTCAGCCCTTGCAGCGATTCAGCCTACTTCTAGGCAATTCCATGGGGCCCTGCAGGCTCACACACTCACAGCTACACGGGAGGTGAATAAAGGCCGGAGAGGAAGCCAGACAGGATTTGCTTCTTTTGCTTGCACCACAATGCAGTGCTGAAAGAGGAGGAATCTACATAAAAACGCCTTCCTGGCAACGCCCAAATGCCCTGCTGCCATGCAGATAAACACTGGCAGCGGCAGCAAGTGCATGCCCACAGCCACCCCTTGTTCCTTCACACCTTGTATCAGCTGTAATCCAGTCCAGTCCAGTGCTGCCTGCTGAGCAGCACTGACCAACACTGCCTGGGCCCAGGCTTTTATCTCTGAGGCCCCATTATGATGTCAGAAAGCTGGCTCTGGAATCCTGAGGGCTCCACTATGACACGTGCAAAGTTCCGTCTGAACTTTATATAAGACGGTGAGGCTCAGTCAGTCACTCAGTGTTGCCTGAGAGGGCAACACTGCAACAGCCGGCCGCCAGGCTGTCTTTTTTTTGCACAGCTAGTTGCCTCCAGGAGGCCACAAGAAGGAGACAAGGGACTGCAAAATGGAAAATAGGCATCCACCAACTTTACAGACAACTTCTCCTTGCTCCTACAACCTCCATCCTTGCACAGTTTGTTATTCTTCTAGGTAACATAGTAACAAATCCAAATTGCTGCTCTCTTTGTAGGCAAGCAAGGCTTTGTTGCAACTGCAATTCTTACTTCTTCTTGAAATGTAGGGACGACAGTACATTCCATCACATCCATCTAGTGTACACAGGTAGGTCCATTGTGGCGGGCAGGCGAGCGGGCGGGCTGCTTTATTGGCTGTTTGCTGTTCCCCTACTCCACTCCACTATTTGACTGTTGTGCTGCATCAATCAATCAATCAATCAATCAATCAATCAATCAATCAATCAGTGGCTGGCTCAGGTGCAGCTCTTTAACTTACCTAAAAGGGAGGGCGGAGAGAAGACAAGGAAGGTGAATGAGGTGTTCCAATGTGAAATGCCGGAAACACAGAAACACAGACGACACACAACAAGAGGTGGCAATCTATTCATTAATTGCATTTAATCAATGAGCTCATTATCACTCATGCATTGTCCAACAGGTGTTGAAATAATGGGATTAAAAGGGGAGATCCCTTCAGAAAGACAGAAACAATAGCAAAGACAAAAAACACTTTTGGAATCTGCTTTTAGTCAACACATAAGGAAAGGGTGCACCGGTCCTGGAAATACTGCAATACCAGGTCAATGCGTGGAGTGGACAGAGCAAGCTCTATTTCCATCTCCCTGTTCTAAAAATCCATTTAATATATGGTCCCCAGATAGGGGACGTATCAGATATTAAACTGATAAGAACAGATACTACACTTGATCTTAGCCAAAAGGCCGAGAAGCGATAACCCGAACGGGCCGCGCGTTGCCCGAGCCTGCCCGATACTGCTGTTCAGCCCTTGCAGCGATTCAGCCTACTTCTAGGCAATTCCATGGGGCCCTGCAGGCTCACACACTCACAGCTACACGGGAGGTGAATAAAGGCCGGAGAGGAAGCCAGACAGGATTTGCTTCTTTTGCTTGCACCACAATGCAGTGCTGAAAGAGGAGGAATCTACATAAAAACGCCTTCCTGGCAACGCCCAAATGCCCTGCTGACATGCAGATAAACACTGGCAGCGGCAGCAAGTGCATGCCCACAGCCACCCCTTGTTCCTTCACACCTTGTATCAGCTGTAATCCAGTCCAGTCCAGTGCTGCCTGCTGAGCAGCACTGACCAACACTGCCTGGGCCCAGGCTTTTATCTCTGAGGCCCCATTATGATGTCAGAAAGCTGGCTCTGGAATCCTGAGGGCTCCACTATGACACGTGCAAAGTTCCGTCTGAACTTTATATAAGACGGTGAGGCTCAGTCAGTCACTCAGTGTTGCCTGAGAGGGCAACACTGCAACAGCCGGCCGCCAGGCTGTCTTTTTTTTGCACAGCTAGTTGCCTCCAGGAGGCCACAAGAGGGAGACAAGGGACTGCAAAATGGAAAATAGGCATCCACCAACTTTACAGACAACTTCTCCTTGCTCCTACAACCTCCATCCTTGCACAGTTTGTTATTCTTCTAGGTAACATAGTAACAAATCCAAATTGCTGCTCTCTTTGTAGGCAAGCAAGGCTTTGTTGCAACTGCAATTCTTACTTCTTCTTGAAATGTAGGGACGACAGTACATTCCATCACATCCATCTAGTGTACACAGGTAGGTCCATTGTGGCGGGCAGGCGAGCGGGCGGGCTGCTTTATTGGCTGTTTGCTGTTCCCCTACTCCACTCCACTATTTGACTGTTGTGCTGCATCAATCAATCAATCAATCAATCAATCAATCAATCAATCAATCAATCAATCAATCAATCAGTGGCTGGCTCAGGTGCAGCTCTTTAACTTACCTAAAAGGGAGGGCGGAGAGAAGACAAGGAAGGTGAATGAGGTGTTCCAATGTGAAATGCCGGAAACACAGAAACACAGACGACACACAACAAGAGGTGGCAATCTATTCATTAATTGCATTTAATCAATGAGCTCATTATCACTCATGCATTGTCCAACAGGTGTTGAAATAATGGGATTAAAAGGGGAGATCCCTTCAGAAAGACAGAAACAATAGCAAAGACAAAAAACACTTTTGGAATCTGCTTTTAGTCAACACATAAGGAAAGGGTGCACCGGTCCTGGAAATACTGCAATACCAGGTCAATGCGTGGAGTGGACAGAGCAAGCTCTATTTCCATCTCCCTGTTCTAAAAATCCATTTAATATATGGTCCCCAGATAGGGGACGTATCAGATATTAAACTGATAAGAACAGATACTACACTTGATCTTAGCCAAAAGGCCGAGAAGCGATAACCCGAACGGGCCGCGCGTTGCCCGAGCCTGCCCGATACTGCTGTTCAGCCCTTGCAGCGATTCAGCCTACTTCTAGGCAATTCCATGGGGCCCTGCAGGCTCACACACTCACAGCTACACGGGAGGTGAATAAAGGCCGGAGAGGAAGCCAGACAGGATTTGCTTCTTTTGCTTGCACCACAATGCAGTGCTGAAAGAGGAGGAATCTACATAAAAACGCCTTCCTGGCAACGCCCAAATGCCCTGCTGCCATGCAGATAAACACTGGCAGCGGCAGCAAGTGCATGCCCACAGCCACCCCTTGTTCCTTCACACCTTGTATCAGCTGTAATCCAGTCCAGTCCAGTGCTGCCTGCTGAGCAGCACTGACCAACACTGCCTGGGCCCAGGCTTTTATCTCTGAGGCCCCATTATGATGTCAGAAAGCTGGCTCTGGAATCCTGAGGGCTCCACTATGACACGTGCAAAGTTCCGTCTGAACTTTATATAAGACGGTGAGGCTCAGTCAGTCACTCAGTGTTGCCTGAGAGGGCAACACTGCAACAGCCGGCCGCCAGGCTGTCTTTTTTTTGCACAGCTAGTTGCCTCCAGGAGGCCACAAGAGGGAGACAAGGGACTGCAAAATGGAAAATAGGCATCCACCAACTTTACAGACAACTTCTCCTTGCTCCTACAACCTCCATCCTTGCACAGTTTGTTATTCTTCTAGGTAACATAGTAACAAATCCAAATTGCTGCTCTCTTTGTAGGCAAGCAAGGCTTTGTTGCAACTGCAATTCTTACTTCTTCTTGAAATGTAGGGACGACAGTACATTCCATCACATCCATCTAGTGTACACAGGTAGGTCCATTGTGGCGGGCAGGCGAGCGGGCGGGCTGCTTTATTGGCTGTTTGCTGTTCCCCTACTCCACTCCACTATTTGACTGTTGTGCTGCATCAATCAATCAATCAATCAATCAATCAATCAATCAATCAATCAATCAGTGGCTGGCTCAGGTGCAGCTCTTTAACTTACCTAAAAGGGAGGGCGGAGAGAAGACAAGGAAGGTGAATGAGGTGTTCCAATGTGAAATGCCGGAAACACAGAAACACAGACGACACACAACAAGAGGTGGCAATCTATTCATTAATTGCATTTAATCAATGAGCTCATTATCACTCATGCATTGTCCAACAGGTGTTGAAATAATGGGATTAAAAGGGGAGATCCCTTCAGAAAGACAGAAACAATAGCAAAGACAAAAAACACTTTTGGAATCTGCTTTTAGTCAACACATAAGGAAAGGGTGCACCGGTCCTGGAAATACTGCAATACCAGGTCAATGCGTGGAGTGGACAGAGCAAGCTCTATTTCCATCTCCCTGTTCTAAAAATCCATTTAATATATGGTCCCCAGATAGGGGACGTATCAGATATTAAACTGATAAGAACAGATACTACACTTGATCTTAGCCAAAAGGCCGAGAAGCGATAACCCGAACGGGCCGCGCGTTGCCCGAGCCTGCCCGATACTGCTGTTCAGCCCTTGCAGCGATTCAGCCTACTTCTAGGCAATTCCATGGGGCCCTGCAGGCTCACACACTCACAGCTACACGGGAGGTGAATAAAGGCCGGAGAGGAAGCCAGACAGGATTTGCTTCTTTTGCTTGCACCACAATGCAGTGCTGAAAGAGGAGGAATCTACATAAAAACGCCTTCCTGGCAACGCCCAAATGCCCTGCTGCCATGCAGATAAACACTGGCAGCGGCAGCAAGTGCATGCCCACAGCCACCCCTTGTTCCTTCACACCTTGTATCAGCTGTAATCCAGTCCAGTCCAGTGCTGCCTGCTGAGCAGCACTGACCAACACTGCCTGGGCCCAGGCTTTTATCTCTGAGGTCCCATTATGATGTCAGAAAGCTGGCTCTGGAATCCTGAGGGCTCCACTATGACACGTGCAAAGTTCCGTCTGAACTTTATATAAGACGGTGAGGCTCAGTCAGTCACTCAGTGTTGCCTGAGAGGGCAACACTGCAACAGCCGGCCGCCAGGCTGTCTTTTTTTTGCACAGCTAGTTGCCTCCAGGAGGCCACAAGAGGGAGACAAGGGACTGCAAAATGGAAAATAGGCATCCACCAACTTTACAGACAACTTCTCCTTGCTCCTACAACCTCCATCCTTGCACAGTTTGTTATTCTTCTAGGTAACATAGTAACAAATCCAAATTGCTGCTCTCTTTGTAGGCAAGCAAGGCTTTGTTGCAACTGCAATTCTTACTTCTTCTTGAAATGTAGGGACGACAGTACATTCCATCACATCCATCTAGTGTACACAGGTAGGTCCATTGTGGCGGGCAGGCGAGCGGGCGGGCTGCTTTATTGGCTGTTTGCTGTTCCCCTACTCCACTCCACTATTTGACTGTTGTGCTGCATCAATCAATCAATCAATCAATCAATCAATCAATCAATCAATCAATCAATCAATCAATCAGTGGCTGGCTCAGGTGCAGCTCTTTAACTTACCTAAAAGGGAGGGCGGAGAGAAGACAAGGAAGGTGAATGAGGTGTTCCAATGTGAAATGCCGGAAACACAGAAACACAGACGACACACAACAAGAGGTGGCAATCTATTCATTAATTGCATTTAATCAATGAGCTCATTATCACTCATGCATTGTCCAACAGGTGTTGAAATAATGGGATTAAAAGGGGAGATCCCTTCAGAAAGACAGAAACAATAGCAAAGACAAAAAACACTTTTGGAATCTGCTTTTAGTCAACACATAAGGAAAGGGTGCACCGGTCCTGGAAATACTGCAATACCAGGTCAATGCGTGGAGTGGACAGAGCAAGCTCTATTTCCATCTCCCTGTTCTAAAAATCCATTTAATATATGGTCCCCAGATAGGGGACGTATCAGATATTAAACTGATAAGAACAGATACTACACTTGATCTTAGCCAAAAGGCCGAGAAGCGATAACCCGAACGGGCCGCGCGTTGCCCGAGCCTGCCCGATACTGCTGTTCAGCCCTTGCAGCGATTCAGCCTACTTCTAGGCAATTCCATGGGGCCCTGCAGGCTCACACACTCACAGCTACACGGGAGGTGAATAAAGGCCGGAGAGGAAGCCAGACAGGATTTGCTTCTTTTGCTTGCACCACAATGCAGTGCTGAAAGAGGAGGAATCTACATAAAAACACCTTCCTGGCAACGCCCAAATGCCCTGCTGCCATGCAGATAAACACTGGCAGCGGCAGCAAGTGCATGCCCACAGCCACCCCTTGTTCCTTCACACCTTGTATCAGCTGTAATCCAGTCCAGTCCAGTGCTGCCTGCTGAGCAGCACTGACCAACACTGCCTGGGCCCAGGCTTTTATCTCTGAGGCCCCATTATGATGTCAGAAAGCTGGCTCTGGAATCCTGAGGGCTCCACTGTGACACGTGCAAAGTTCCGTCTGAACTTTATATAAGACGGTGAGGCTCAGTCAGTCACTCAGTGTTGCCTGAGAGGGCAACACTGCAACAGCCGGCCGCCAGGCTGTCTTTTTTTTGCACAGCTAGTTGCCTCCAGGAGGCCACAAGAGGGAGACAAGGGACTGCAAAATGGAAAATAGGCATCCACCAACTTTACAGACAACTTCTCCTTGCTCCTACAACCTCCATCCTTGCACAGTTTGTTATTCTTCTAGGTAACATAGTAACAAATCCAAATTGCTGCTCTCTTTGTAGGCAAGCAAGGCTTTGTTGCAACTGCAATTCTTACTTCTTCTTGAAATGTAGGGACGACAGTACATTCCATCACATCCATCTAGTGTACACAGGTAGGTCCATTGTGGCGGGCAGGCGAGCGGGCGGGCTGCTTTATTGGCTGTTTGCTGTTCCCCTACTCCACTCCACTATTTGACTGTTGTGCTGCATCAATCAATCAATCAATCAATCAATCAGTGGCTGGCTCAGGTGCAGCTCTTTAACTTACCTAAAAGGGAGGGCGGAGAGAAGACAAGGAAGGTGAATGAGGTGTTCCAATGTGAAATGCCGGAAACACAGAAACACAGACGACACACAACAAGAGGTGGCAATCTATTCATTAATTGCATTTAATCAATGAGCTCATTATCACTCATGCATTGTCCAACAGGTGTTGAAATAATGGGATTAAAAGGGGAGATCCCTTCAGAAAGACAGAAACAATAGCAAAGACAAAAAACACTTTTGGAATCTGCTTTTAGTCAACACATAAGGAAAGGGTGCACCGGTCCTGGAAATACTGCAATACCAGGTCAATGCGTGGAGTGGACAGAGCAAGCTCTATTTCCATCTCCCTGTTCTAAAAATCCATTTAATATATGGTCCCCAGATAGGGGACGTATCAGATATTAAACTGATAAGAACAGATACTACACTTGATCTTAGCCAAAAGGCCGAGAAGCGATAACCCGAACGGGCCGCGCGTTGCCCGAGCCTGCCCGATACTGCTGTTCAGCCCTTGCAGCGATTCAGCCTACTTCTAGGCAATTCCATGGGGCCCTGCAGGCTCACACACTCACAGCTACACGGGAGGTGAATAAAGGCCGGAGAGGAAGCCAGACAGGATTTGCTTCTTTTGCTTGCACCACAATGCAGTGCTGAAAGAGGAGGAATCTACATAAAAACGCCTTCCTGGCAACGCCCAAATGCCCTGCTGCCATGCAGATAAACACTGGCAGCGGCAGCAAGTGCATGCCCACAGCCACCCCTTGTTCCTTCACACCTTGTATCAGCTGTAATCCAGTCCAGTCCAGTGCTGCCTGCTGAGCAGCACTGACCAACACTGCCTGGGCCCAGGCTTTTATCTCTGAGGTCCCATTATGATGTCAGAAAGCTGGCTCTGGAATCCTGAGGGCTCCACTATGACACGTGCAAAGTTCCGTCTGAACTTTATATAAGACGGTGAGGCTCAGTCAGTCACTCAGTGTTGCCTGAGAGGGCAACACTGCAACAGCCGGCCGCCAGGCTGTCTTTTTTTTGCACAGCTAGTTGCCTCCAGGAGGCCACAAGAGGGAGACAAGGGACTGCAAAATGGAAAATAGGCATCCACCAACTTTACAGACAACTTCTCCTTGCTCCTACAACCTCCATCCTTGCACAGTTTGTTATTCTTCTAGGTAACATAGTAACAAATCCAAATTGCTGCTCTCTTTGTAGGCAAGCAAGGCTTTGTTGCAACTGCAATTCTTACTTCTTCTTGAAATGTAGGGACGACAGTACATTCCATCACATCCATCTAGTGTACACAGGTAGGTCCATTGTGGCGGGCAGGCGAGCGGGCGGGCTGCTTTATTGGCTGTTTGCTGTTCCCCTACTCCACTCCACTATTTGACTGTTGTGCTGCATCAATCAATCAATCAATCAATCAATCAATCAATCAATCAATCAATCAATCAATCAATCAATCAGTGGCTGGCTCAGGTGCAGCTCTTTAACTTACCTAAAAGGGAGGGCGGAGAGAAGACAAGGAAGGTGAATGAGGTGTTCCAATGTGAAATGCCGGAAACACAGAAACACAGACGACACACAACAAGAGGTGGCAATCTATTCATTAATTGCATTTAATCAATGAGCTCATTATCACTCATGCATTGTCCAACAGGTGTTGAAATAATGGGATTAAAAGGGGAGATCCCTTCAGAAAGACAGAAACAATAGCAAAGACAAAAAACACTTTTGGAATCTGCTTTTAGTCAACACATAAGGAAAGGGTGCACCGGTCCTGGAAATACTGCAATACCAGGTCAATGCGTGGAGTGGACAGAGCAAGCTCTATTTCCATCTCCCTGTTCTAAAAATCCATTTAATATATGGTCCCCAGATAGGGGACGTATCAGATATTAAACTGATAAGAACAGATACTACACTTGATCTTAGCCAAAAGGCCGAGAAGCGATAACCCGAACGGGCCGCGCGTTGCCCGAGCCTGCCCGATACTGCTGTTCAGCCCTTGCAGCGATTCAGCCTACTTCTAGGCAATTCCATGGGGCCCTGCAGGCTCACACACTCACAGCTACACGGGAGGTGAATAAAGGCCGGAGAGGAAGCCAGACAGGATTTGCTTCTTTTGCTTGCACCACAATGCAGTGCTGAAAGAGGAGGAATCTACATAAAAACGCCTTCCTGGCAACGCCCAAATGCCCTGCTGCCATGCAGATAAACACTGGCAGCGGCAGCAAGTGCATGCCCACAGCCACCCCTTGTTCCTTCACACCTTGTATCACCTGTAATCCAGTCCAGTCCAGTGCTGCCTGCTGAGCAGCACTGACCAACACTGCCTGGGCCCAGGCTTTTATCTCTGAGGCCCCATTATGATGTCAGAAAGCTGGCTCTGGAATCCTGAGGGCTCCACTATGACACGTGCAAAGTTCCGTCTGAACTTTATATAAGACGGTGAGGCTCAGTCAGTCACTCAGTGTTGCCTGAGAGGGCAACACTGCAACAGCCGGCCGCCAGGCTGTCTTTTTTTTGCACAGCTAGTTGCCTCCAGGAGGCCACAAGAGGGAGACAAGGGACTGCAAAATGGAAAATAGGCATCCACCAACTTTACAGACAACTTCTCCTTGCTCCTACAACCTCCATCCTTGCACAGTTTGTTATTCTTCTAGGTAACATAGTAACAAATCCAAATTGCTGCTCTCTTTGTAGGCAAGCAAGGCTTTGTTGCAACTGCAATTCTTACTTCTTCTTGAAATGTAGGGACGACAGTACATTCCATCACATCCATCTAGTGTACACAGGTAGGTCCATTGTGGCGGGCAGGCGAGCGGGCGGGCTGCTTTATTGGCTGTTTGCTGTTCCCCTACTCCACTCCACTATTTGACTGTTGTGCTGCATCAATCAATCAATCAATCAATCAATCAATCAATCAATCAATCAGTGGCTGGCTCAGGTGCAGCTCTTTAACTTACCTAAAAGGGAGGGCGGAGAGAAGACAAGGAAGGTGAATGAGGTGTTCCAATGTGAAATGCCGGAAACACAGAAACACAGACGACACACAACAAGAGGTGGCAATCTATTCATTAATTGCATTTAATCAATGAGCTCATTATCACTCATGCATTGTCCAACAGGTGTTGAAATAATGGGATTAAAAGGGGAGATCCCTTCAGAAAGACAGAAACAATAGCAAAGACAAAAAACACTTTTGGAATCTGCTTTTAGTCAACACATAAGGAAAGGGTGCACCGGTCCTGGAAATACTGCAATACCAGGTCAATGCGTGGAGTGGACAGAGCAAGCTCTATTTCCATCTCCCTGTTCTAAAAATCCATTTAATATATGGTCCCCAGATAGGGGACGTATCAGATATTAAACTGATAAGAACAGATACTACACTTGATCTTAGCCAAAAGGCCGAGAAGCGATAACCCGAACGGGCCGCGCGTTGCCCGAGCCTGCCCGATACTGCTGTTCAGCCCTTGCAGCGATTCAGCCTACTTCTAGGCAATTCCATGGGGCCCTGCAGGCTCACACACTCACAGCTACACGGGAGGTGAATAAAGGCCGGAGAGGAAGCCAGACAGGATTTGCTTCTTTTGCTTGCACCACAATGCAGTGCTGAAAGAGGAGGAATCTACATAAAAACGCCTTCCTGGCAACGCCCAAATGCCCTGCTGCCATGCAGATAAACACTGGCAGCGGCAGCAAGTGCATGCCCACAGCCACCCCTTGTTCCTTCACACCTTGTATCAGCTGTAATCCAGTCCAGTCCAGTGCTGCCTGCTGAGCAGCACTGACCAACACTGCCTGGGCCCAGGCTTTTATCTCTGAGGCCCCATTATGATGTCAGAAAGCTGGCTCTGGAATCCTGAGGGCTCCACTATGACACGTGCAAAGTTCCGTCTGAACTTTATATAAGACGGTGAGGCTCAGTCAGTCACTCAGTGTTGCCTGAGAGGGCAACACTGCAACAGCCGGCCGCCAGGCTGTCTTTTTTTTGCACAGCTAGTTGCCTCCAGTAGGCCACAAGAGGGAGACAAGGGACTGCAAAATGGAAAATAGGCATCCACCAACTTTACAGACAACTTCTCCTTGCTCCTACAACCTCCATCCTTGCACAGTTTGTTATTCTTCTAGGTAACATAGTAACAAATCCAAATTGCTGCTCTCTTTGTAGGCAAGCAAGGCTTTGTTGCAACTGCAATTCTTACTTCTTCTTGAAATGTAGGGACGACAGTACATTCCATCACATCCATCTAGTGTACACAGGTAGGTCCATTGTGGCGGGCAGGCGAGCGGGCGGGCTGCTTTATTGGCTGTTTGCTGTTCCCCTACTCCACTCCACTATTTGACTGTTGTGCTGCATCAATCAATCAATCAATCAATCAATCAATCAATCAATCAATCAATCAATCAGTGGCTGGCTCAGGTGCAGCTCTTTAACTTACCTAAAAGGGAGGGCGGAGAGAAGACAAGGAAGGTGAATGAGGTGTTCCAATGTGAAATGCCGGAAACACAGAAACACAGACGACACACAACAAGAGGTGGCAATCTATTCATTAATTGCATTTAATCAATGAGCTCATTATCACTCATGCATTGTCCAACAGGTGTTGAAATAATGGGATTAAAAGGGGAGATCCCTTCAGAAAGACAGAAACAATAGCAAAGACAAAAAACACTTTTGGAATCTGCTTTTAGTCAACACATAAGGAAAGGGTGCACCGGTCCTGGAAATACTGCAATACCAGGTCAATGCGTGGAGTGGACAGAGCAAGCTCTATTTCCATCTCCCTGTTCTAAAAATCCATTTAATATATGGTCCCCAGATAGGGGACGTATCAGATATTAAACTGATAAGAACAGATACTACACTTGATCTTAGCCAAAAGGCCGAGAAGCGATAACCCGAACGGGCCGCGCGTTGCCCGAGCCTGCCCGATACTGCTGTTCAGCCCTTGCAGCGATTCAGCCTACTTCTAGGCAATTCCATGGGGCCCTGCAGGCTCACACACTCACAGCTACACGGGAGGTGAATAAAGGCCGGAGAGGAAGCCAGACAGGATTTGCTTCTTTTGCTTGCACCACAATGCAGTGCTGAAAGAGGAGGAATCTACATAAAAAACGCCTTCCTGGCAACGCCCAAATGCCCTGCTGCCATGCAGATAAACACTGGCAGCGGCAGCAAGTGCATGCCCACAGCCAACCCTTGTTCCTTCACACCTTGTATCAGCTGTAATCCAGTCCAGTCCAGTGCTGCCTGCTGAGCAGCACTGACCAACACTGCCTGGGCCCAGGCTTTTATCTCTGAGGCCCCATTATGATGTCAGAAAGCTGGCTCTGGAATCCTGAGGGCTCCACTATGACACGTGCAAAGTTCCGTCTGAACTTTATATAAGACTGTGAGGCTCAGTCAGTCACTCAGTGTTGCCTGAGAGGGCAACACTGCAACAGCCGGCCGCCAGGCTGTCTTTTTTTTGCACAGCTAGTTGCCTCCAGGAGGCCACAAGAGGGAGACAAGGGACTGCAAAATGGAAAATAGGCATCCACCAACTTTACAGACAACTTCTCCTTGCTCCTACAACCTCCATCCTTGCACAGTTTGTTATTCTTCTAGGTAACATAGTAACAAATCCAAATTGCTGCTCTCTTTGTAGGCAAGCAAGGCTTTGTTGCAACTGCAATTCTTACTTCTTCTTGAAATGTAGGGACGACAGTACATTCCATCACATCCATCTAGTGTACACAGGTAGGTCCATTGTGGCGGGCAGGCGAGCGGGCGGGCTGCTTTATTGGCTGTTTGCTGTTCCCCTACTCCACTCCACTATTTGACTGTTGTGCTGCATCAATCAATCAATCAATCAATCAATCAATCAATCAATCAATCAATCAATCAATCAATCGATCAGTGGCTGGCTCAGGTGCAGCTCTTTAACTTACCTAAAAGGGAGGGCGGAGAGAAGACAAGGAAGGTGAATGAGGTGTTCCAATGTGAAATGCCGGAAACACAGAAACACAGACGACACACAACAAGAGGTGGCAATCTATTCATTAATTGCATTTAATCAATGAGCTCATTATCACTCATGCATTGTCCAACAGGTGTTGAAATAATGGGATTAAAAGGGGAGATCCCTTCAGAAAGACAGAAACAATAGCAAAGACAAAAAACACTTTTGGAATCTGCTTTTAGTCAACACATAAGGAAAGGGTGCACCGGTCCTGGAAATACTGCAATACCAGGTCAATGCGTGGAGTGGACAGAGCAAGCTCTATTTCCATCTCCCTGTTCTAAAAATCCATTTAATATATGGTCCCCAGATAGGGGACGTATCAGATATTAAACTGATAAGAACAGATACTACACTTGATCTTAGCCAAAAGGCCGAGAAGCGATAACCCGAACGGGCCGCGCGTTGCCCGAGCCTGCCCGATACTGCTGTTCAGCCCTTGCAGCGATTCAGCCTACTTCTAGGCAATTCCATGGGGCCCTGCAGGCTCACACACTCACAGCTACACGGGAGGTGAATAAAGGCCGGAGAGGAAGCCAGACAGGATTTGCTTCTTTTGCTTGCACCACAATGCAGTGCTGAAAGAGGAGGAATCTACATAAAAACGCCTTCCTGGCAACGCCCAAATGCCCTGCTGCCATGCAGATAAACACTGGCAGCGGCAGCAAGTGCATGCCCACAGCCACCCCTTGTTCCTTCACACCTTGTATCAGCTGTAATCCAGTCCAGTCCAGCCAACACTGCCTGGGCCCAGGCTTTTATCTCTGAGGCCCCATTATGATGTCAGAAAGCTGGCTCTGGAATCCTGAGGGCTCCACTATGACACGTGCAAAGTTCCGTCTGAACTTTATATAAGACGGTGAGGCTCAGTCAGTCACTCAGTGTTGCCTGAGAGGGCAACACTGCAACAGCCGGCCGCCAGGCTGTCTTTTTTTTGCACAGCTAGTTGCCTCCAGGAGGCCACAAGAGGGAGACAAGGGACTGCAAAATGGAAAATAGGCATCCACCAACTTTACAGACAACTTCTCCTTGCTCCTACAACCTCCATCCTTGCACAGTTTGTTATTCTTCTAGGTAACATAGTAACAAATCCAAATTGCTGCTCTCTTTGTAGGCAAGCAAGGCTTTGTTGCAACTGCAATTCTTACTTCTTCTTGAAATGTAGGGACGACAGTACATTCCATCACATCCATCTAGTGTACACAGGTAGGTCCATTGTGGCGGGCAGGCGAGCGGGCGGGCTGCTTTATTGGCTGTTTGCTGTTCCCCTACTCCACTCCACTATTTGACTGTTGTGCTGCATCAATCAATCAATCAATCAATCAATCAATCAATCAATCAATCAATCAATCAATCAGTGGCTGGCTCAGGTGCAGCTCTTTAACTTACCTAAAAGGGAGGGCGGAGAGAAGACAAGGAAGGTGAATGAGGTGTTCCAATGTGAAATGCCGGAAACACAGAAACACAGACGACACACAACAAGAGGTGGCAATCTATTCATTAATTGCATTTAATCAATGAGCTCATTATCACTCATGCATTGTCCAACAGGTGTTGAAATAATGGGATTAAAAGGGGAGATCCCTTCAGAAAGACAGAAACAATAGCAAAGACAAAAAACACTTTTGGAATCTGCTTTTAGTCAACACATAAGGAAAGGGTGCACCGGTCCTGGAAATACTGCAATACCAGGTCAATGCGTGGAGTGGACAGAGCAAGCTCTATTTCCATCTCCCTGTTCTAAAAATCCATTTAATATATGGTCCCCAGATAGGGGACGTATCAGATATTAAACTGATAAGAACAGATACTACACTTGATCTTAGCCAAAAGGCCGAGAAGCGATAACCCGAACGGGCCGCGCGTTGCCCGAGCCTGCCCGATACTGCTGTTCAGCCCTTGCAGCGATTCAGCCTACTTCTAGGCAATTCCATGGGGCCCTGCAGGCTCACACACTCACAGCTACACGGGAGGTGAATAAAGGCCGGAGAGGAAGCCAGACAGGATTTGCTTCTTTTGCTTGCACCACAATGCAGTGCTGAAAGAGGAGGAATCTACATAAAAACGCCTTCCTGGCAACGCCCAAATGCCCTGCTGCCATGCAGATAAACACTGGCAGCGGCAGCAAGTGCATGCCCACAGCCACCCCTTGTTCCTTCACACCTTGTATCAGCTGTAATCCAGTCCAGTCCAGTGCTGCCTGCTGAGCAGCACTGACCAACACTGCCTGGGCCCAGGCTTTTATCTCTGAGGCCCCATTATGATGTCAGAAAGCTGGCTCTGGAATCCTGAGGGCTCCACTATGACACGTGCAAAGTTCCGTCTGAACTTTATATAAGACGGTGAGGCTCAGTCAGTCACTCAGTGTTGCCTGAGAGGGCAACACTGCAACAGCCGGCCGCCAGGCTGTCTTTTTTTTGCACAGCTAGTTGCCTCCAGGAGGCCACAAGAGGGAGACAAGGGACTGCAAAATGGAAAATAGGCATCCACCAACTTTACAGACAACTTCTCCTTGCTCCTACAACCTCCATCCTTGCACAGTTTGTTATTCTTCTAGGTAACATAGTAACAAATCCAAATTGCTGCTCTCTTTGTAGGCAAGCAAGGCTTTGTTGCAACTGCAATTCTTACTTCTTCTTGAAATGTAGGGACGACAGTACATTCCATCACATCCATCTAGTGTACACAGGTAGGTCCATTGTGGCGGGCAGGCGAGCGGGCGGGCTGCTTTATTGGCTGTTTGCTGTTCCCCTACTCCACTCCACTATTTGACTGTTGTGCTGCATCAATCAATCAATCAATCAATCAATCAATCAATCAATCAATCAATCAATCAATCAGTGGCTGGCTCAGGTGCAGCTCTTTAACTTACCTAAAAGGGAGGGCGGAGAGAAGACAAGGAAGGTGAATGAGGTGTTCCAATGTGAAATGCCGGAAACACAGAAACACAGACGACACACAACAAGAGGTGGCAATCTATTCATTAATTGCATTTAATCAATGAGCTCATTATCACTCATGCATTGTCCAACAGGTGTTGAAATAATGGGATTAAAAGGGGAGATCCCTTCAGAAAGACAGAAACAATAGCAAAGACAAAAAACACTTTTGGAATCTGCTTTTAGTCAACACATAAGGAAAGGGTGCACCGGTCCTGGAAATACTGCAATACCAGGTCAATGCGTGGAGTGGACAGAGCAAGCTCTATTTCCATCTCCCTGTTCTAAAAATCCATTTAATATATGGTCCCCAGATAGGGGACGTATCAGATATTAAACTGATAAGAACAGATACTACACTTGATCTTAGCCAAAAGGCCGAGAAGCGATAACCCGAACGGGCCGCGCGTTGCCCGAGCCTGCCCGATACTGCTGTTCAGCCCTTGCAGCGATTCAGCCTACTTCTAGGCAATTCCATGGGGCCCTGCAGGCTCACACACTCACAGCTACACGGGAGGTGAATAAAGGCCGGAGAGGAAGCCAGACAGGATTTGCTTCTTTTGCTTGCACCACAATGCAGTGCTGAAAGAGGAGGAATCTACATAAAAACGCCTTCCTGGCAACGCCCAAATGCCCTGCTGCCATGCAGATAAACACTGGCAGCGGCAGCAAGTGCATGCCCACAGCCACCCCTTGTTCCTTCACACCTTGTATCAGCTGTAATCCAGTCCAGTCCAGTGCTGCCTGCTGAGCAGCACTGACCAACACTGCCTGGGCCCAGGCTTTTATCTCTGAGGCCCCATTATGATGTCAGAAAGCTGGCTCTGGAATCCTGAGGGCTCCACTATGACACGTGCAAAGTTCCGTCTGAACTTTATATAAGACGGTGAGGCTCAGTCAGTCACTCAGTGTTGCCTGAGAGGGCAACACTGCAACAGCCGGCCGCCAGGCTGTCTTTTTTTTGCACAGCTAGTTGCCTCCAGGAGGCCACAAGAGGGAGACAAGGGACTGCAAAATGGAAAATAGGCATCCACCAACTTTACAGACAACTTCTCCTTGCTCCTACAACCTCCATCCTTGCACAGTTTGTTATTCTTCTAGGTAACATAGTAACAAATCCAAATTGCTGCTCTCTTTGTAGGCAAGCAAGGCTTTGTTGCAACTGCAATTCTTACTTCTTCTTGAAATGTAGGGACGACAGTACATTCCATCACATCCATCTAGTGTACACAGGTAGGTCCATTGTGGCGGGCAGGCGAGCGGGCGGGCTGCTTTATTGGCTGTTTGCTGTTCCCCTACTCCACTCCACTATTTGACTGTTGTGCTGCATCATCAATCAATCAATCAATCAATCAATCAATCAATCAATCAATCAATCAATCAATCAGTGGCTGGCTCAGGTGCAGCTCTTTAACTTACCTAAAAGGGAGGGCGGAGAGAAGACAAGGAAGGTGAATGAGGTGTTCCAATGTGAAATGCCGGAAACACAGAAACACAGACGACACACAACAAGAGGTGGCAATCTATTCATTAATTGCATTTAATCAATGAGCTCATTATCACTCATGCATTGTCCAACAGGTGTTGAAATAATGGGATTAAAAGGGGAGATCCCTTCAGAAAGACAGAAACAATAGCAAAGACAAAAAACACTTTTGGAATCTGCTTTTAGTCAACACATAAGGAAAGGGTGCACCGGTCCTGGAAATACTGCAATACCAGGTCAATGCGTGGAGTGGACAGAGCAAGCTCTATTTCCATCTCCCTGTTCTAAAAATTATTTAATATATGGTCCCCAGATAGGGGACGTATCAGATATTAAACTGATAAGAACAGATACTACACTTGATCTTAGCCAAAAGGCCGAGAAGCGATAACCCGAACGGGCCGCGCGTTGCCCGAGCCTGCCCGATACTGCTGTTCAGCCCTTGCAGCGATTCAGCCTACTTCTAGGCAATTCCATGGGGCCCTGCAGGCTCACACACTCACAGCTACACGGGAGGTGAATAAAGGCCGGAGAGGAAGCCAGACAGGATTTGCTTCTTTTGCTTGCACCACAATGCAGTGCTGAAAGAGGAGGAATCTACATAAAAACGCCTTCCTGGCAACGCCCAAATGCCCTGCTGCCATGCAGATAAACACTGGCAGCGGCAGCAAGTGCATGCCCACAGCCACCCCTTGTTCCTTCACACCTTGTATCAGCTGTAATCCAGTCCAGTCCAGTGCTGCCTGCTGAGCAGCACTGACCAACACTGCCTGGGCCCAGGCTTTTATCTCTGAGGCCCCATTATGATGTCAGAAAGCTGGCTCTGGAATCCTGAGGGCTCCACTATGACACGTGCAAAGTTCCGTCTGAACTTTATATAAGACGGTGAGGCTCAGTCAGTCACTCAGTGTTGCCTGAGAGGGCAACACTGCAACAGCCGGCCGCCAGGCTGTCTTTTTTTTGCACAGCTAGTTGCCTCCAGGAGGCCACAAGAGGGAGACAAGGGACTGCAAAATGGAAAATAGGCATCCACCAACTTTACAGACAACTTCTCCTTGCTCCTACAACCTCCATCCTTGCACAGTTTGTTATTCTTCTAGGTAACATAGTAACAAATCCAAATTGCTGCTCTCTTTGTAGGCAAGCAAGGCTTTGTTGCAACTGCAATTCTTACTTCTTCTTGAAATGTAGGGACGACAGTACATTCCATCACATCCATCTAGTGTACACAGGTAGGTCCATTGTGGCGGGCAGGCGAGCGGGCGGGCTGCTTTATTGGCTGTTTGCTGTTCCCCTACTCCACTCCACTATTTGACTGTTGTGCTGCATCAATCAATCAATCAATCAATCAATCAATCAATCAATCAATCAATCAATCAATCAGTGGCTGGCTCAGGTGCAGCTCTTTAACTTACCTAAAAGGGAGGGCGGAGAGAAGAGTTCCAATGTGAAATGCCGGAAACACAGAAACACAGACGACACACAACAAGAGGTGGCAATCTATTCATTAATTGCATTTAATCAATGAGCTCATTATCACTCATGCATTGTCCAACAGGTGTTGAAATAATGGGATTAAAAGGGGAGATCCCTTCAGAAAGACAGAAACAATAGCAAAGACAAAAAACACTTTTGGAATCTGCTTTTAGTCAACACATAAGGAAAGGGTGCACCGGTCCTGGAAATACTGCAATACCAGGTCAATGCGTGGAGTGGACAGAGCAAGCTCTATTTCCATCTCCCTGTTCTAAAAATCCATTTAATATATGGTCCCCAGATAGGGGACGTATCAGATATTAAACTGATAAGAACAGATACTACACTTGATCTTAGCCAAAAGGCCGAGAAGCGATAACCCGAACGGGCCGCGCGTTGCCCGAGCCTGCCCGATACTGCTGTTCAGCCCTTGCAGCGATTCAGCCTACTTCTAGGCAATTCCATGGGGCCCTGCAGGCTCACACACTCACAGCTACACGGGAGGTGAATAAAGGCCGGAGAGGAAGCCAGACAGGATTTGCTTCTTTTGCTTGCACCACAATGCAGTGCTGAAAGAGGAGGAATCTACATAAAAACGCCTTCCTGGCAACGCCCAAATGCCCTGCTGCCATGCAGATAAACACTGGCAGCGGCAGCAAGTGCATGCCCACAGCCACCCCTTGTTCCTTCACACCTTGTATCAGCTGTAATCCAGTCCAGTCCAGTGCTGCCTGCTGAGCAGCACTGACCAACACTGCCTGGGCCCAGGCTTTTATCTCTGAGGCCCCATTATGATGTCAGAAAGCTGGCTCTGGAATCCTGAGGGCTCCACTATGACACGTGCAAAGTTCCGTCTGAACTTTATATAAGACAGTGAGGCTCAGTCAGTCACTCAGTGTTGCCTGAGAGGGCAACACTGCAACAGCCGGCCGCCAGGCTGTCTTTTTTTTGCACAGCTAGATGCCTCCAGGAGGCCACAAGAGGGAGACAAGGGACTGCAAAATGGAAAATAGGCATCCACCAACTTTACAGACAACTTCTCCTTGCTCCTACAACCTCCATCCTTGCACAGTTTGTTATTCTTCTAGGTAACATAGTAACAAATCCAAATTGCTGCTCTCTTTGTAGGCAAGCAAGGCTTTGTTGCAACTGCAATTCTTACTTCTTCTTGAAATGTAGGGACGACAGTACATTCCATCACATCCATCTAGTGTACACAGGTAGGTCCATTGTGGCGGGCAGGCGAGCGGGCGGGCTGCTTTATTGGCTGTTTGCTGTTCCCCTACTCCACTCCACTATTTGACTGTTGTGCTGCATCAATCAATCAATCAATCAATCAATCAATCAATCAATCAATCAATCAATCAATCAGTGGCTGGCTCAGGTGCAGCTCTTTAACTTACCTAAAAGGGAGGGCGGAGAGAAGACAAGGAAGGTGAATGAGGTGTTCCAATGTGAAATGCCGGAAACACAGAAACACAGACGACACACAACAAGAGGTGGCAATCTATTCATTAATTGATCTATTCATTAATTGCATTTAATCAATGAGCTCATTATCACTCATGCATTGTCCAACAGGTGTTGAAATAATGGGATTAAAAGGGGAGATCCCTTCAGAAAGACAGAAACAATAGCAAAGACAAAAAACACTTTTGGAATCTGCTTTTAGTCAACACATAAGGAAAGGGTGCACCGGTCCTGGAAATACTGCAATACCAGGTCAATGCGTGGAGTGGACAGAGCAAGCTCTATTTCCATCTCCCTGTTCTAAAAATCCATTTAATATATGGTCCCCAGATAGGGGACGTATCAGATATTAAACTGATAAGAACAGATACTACACTTGATCTTAGCCAAAAGGCCGAGAAGCGATAACCCGAACGGGCCGCGCGTTGCCCGAGCCTGCCCGATACTGCTGTTCAGCCCTTGCAGCGATTCAGCCTACTTCTAGGCAATTCCATGGGGCCCTGCAGGCTCACACACTCACAGCTACACGGGAGGTGAATAAAGGCCGGAGAGGAAGCCAGACAGGATTTGCTTCTTTTGCTTGCACCACAATGCAGTGCTGAAAGAGGAGGAATCTACATAAAAACGCCTTCCTGGCAACGCCCAAATGCCCTGCTGCCATGCAGATAAACACTGGCAGCGGCAGCAAGTGCATGCCCACAGCCACCCCTTGTTCCTTCACACCTTGTATCAGCTGTAATCCAGTCCAGTCCAGTGCTGCCTGCTGAGCAGCACTGACCAACACTGCCTGGGCCCAGGCTTTTATCTCTGAGGCCCCATTATGATGTCAGAAAGCTGGCTCTGGAATCCTGAGGGCTCCACTATGACACGTGCAAAGTTCCGTCTGAACTTTATATAAGACGGTGAGGCTCAGTCAGTCACTCAGTGTTGCCTGAGAGGGCAACACTGCAACAGCCGGCCGCCAGGCTGTCTTTTTTTTGCACAGCTAGTTGCCTCCAGGAGGCCACAAGAGGGAGACAAGGGACTGCAAAATGGAAAATAGGCATCCACCAACTTTACAGACAACTTCTCCTTGCTCCTACAACCTCCATCCTTGCACAGTTTGTTATTCTTCTAGGTAACATAGTAACAAATCCAAATTGCTGCTCTCTTTGTAGGCAAACTGCAATTCTTACTTCTTCTTGAAATGTAGGGACGACAGTACATTCCATCACATCCATCTAGTGTACACAGGTAGGTCCATTGTGGCGGGCAGGCGAGCGGGCGGGCTGCTTTATTGGCTGTTTGCTGTTCCCCTACTCCACTCCACTATTTGACTGTTGTGCTGCATCAATCAATCAATCAATCAATCAATCAATCAATCAATCAATCAATCAATCAATCAGTGGCTGGCTCAGGTGCAGCTCTTTAACTTACCTAAAAGGGAGGGCGGAGAGAAGACAAGGAAGGTGAATGAGGTGTTCCAATGTGAAATGCCGGAAACACAGAAACACAGACGACACACAACAAGAGGTGGCAATCTATTCATTAATTGCATTTAATCAATGAGCTCATTATCACTCATGCATTGTCCAACAGGTGTTGAAATAATGGGATTAAAAGGGGAGATCCCTTCAGAAAGACAGAAACAATAGCAAAGACAAAAAACACTTTTGGAATCTGCTTTTAGTCAACACATAAGGAAAGGGTGCACCGGTCCTGGAAATACTGCAATACCAGGTCAATGCGTGGAGTGGACAGAGCAAGCTCTATTTCCATCTCCCTGTTCTAAAAATCCATTTAATATATGGTCCCCAGATAGGGGACGTATCAGATATTAAACTGATAAGAACAGATACTACACTTGATCTTAGCCAAAAGGCCGAGAAGCGATAACCCGAACGGGCCGCGCGTTGCCCGAGCCTGCCCGATACTGCTGTTCAGCCCTTGCAGCGATTCAGCCTACTTCTAGGCAATTCCATGGGGCCCTGCAGGCTCACACACTCACAGCTACACGGGAGGTGAATAAAGGCCGGAGAGGAAGCCAGACAGGATTTGCTTCTTTTGCTTGCACCACAATGCAGTGCTGAAAGAGGAGGAATCTACATAAAAACGCCTTCCTGGCAACGCCCAAATGCCCTGCTGCCATGCAGATAAACACTGGCAGCGGCAGCAAGTGCATGCCCACAGCCACCCCTTGTTCCTTCACACCTTGTATCAGCTGTAATCCAGTCCAGTCCAGTGCTGCCTGCTGAGCAGCACTGACCAACACTGCCTGGGCCCAGGCTTTTATCTCTGAGGCCCCATTATGATGTCAGAAAGCTGGCTCTGGAATCCTGAGGGCTCCACTATGACACGTGCAAAGTTCCGTCTGAACTTTATATAAGACGGTGAGGCTCAGTCAGTCACTCAGTGTTGCCTGAGAGGGCAACACTGCAACAGCCGGCCGCCAGGCTGTCTTTTTTTTGCACAGCTAGTTGCCTCCAGGAGGCCACAAGAGGGAGACAAGGGACTGCAAAATGGAAAATAGGCATCCACCAACTTTACAGACAACTTCTCCTTGCTCCTACAACCTCCATCCTTGCACAGTTTGTTATTCTTCTAGGTAACATAGTAACAAATCCAAATTGCTGCTCTCTTTGTAGGCAAGCAAGGCTTTGTTGCAACTGCAATTCTTACTTCTTCTTGAAATGTAGGGACGACAGTACATTCCATCACATCCATCTAGTGTACACAGGTAGGTCCATTGTGGCGGGCAGGCGAGCGGGCGGGCTGCTTTATTGGCTGTTTGCTGTTCCCCTACTCCACTCCACTATTTGACTGTTGTGCTGCATCAATCAATCAATCAATCAATCAATCAATCAATCAATCAATCAATCAATCAATCAGTGGCTGGCTCAGGTGCAGCTCTTTAACTTACCTAAAAGGGAGGGCGGAGAGAAGACAAGGAAGGTGAATGAGGTGTTCCAATGTGAAATGCCGGAAACACAGAAACACAGACGACACACAACAAGAGGTGGCAATCTATTCATTAATTGCATTTAATCAATGAGCTCATTATCACTCATGCATTGTCCAACAGGTGTTGAAATAATGGGATTAAAAGGGGAGATCCCTTCAGAAAGACAGAAACAATAGCAAAGACAAAAAACACTTTTGGAATCTGCTTTTAGTCAACACATAAGGAAAGGGTGCACCGGTCCTGGAAATACTGCAATACCAGGTCAATGCGTGGAGTGGACAGAGCAAGCTCTATTTCCATCTCCCTGTTCTAAAAATCCATTTAATATATGGTCCCCAGATAGGGGACGTATCAGATATTAAACTGATAAGAACAGATACTACACTTGATCTTAGCCAAAAGGCCGAGAAGCGATAACCCGAACGGGCCACGCGTTGCCCGAGCCTGCCCGATACTGCTGTTCAGCCCTTGCAGCGATTCAGCCTACTTCTAGGCAATTCCATGGGGCCCTGCAGGCTCACACACTCACAGCTACACGGGAGGTGAATAAAGGCCGGAGAGGAAGCCAGACAGGATTTGCTTCTTTTGCTTGCACCACAATGCAGTGCTGAAAGAGGAGGAATCTACATAAAAACGCCTTCCTGGCAACGCCCAAATGCCCTGCTGCCATGCAGATAAACACTGGCAGCGGCAGCAAGTGCATGCCCACAGCCACCCCTTGTTCCTTCACACCTTGTATCAGCTGTAATCCAGTCCAGTCCAGTGCTGCCTGCTGAGCAGCACTGACCAACACTGCCTGGGCCCAGGCTTTTATCTCTGAGGCCCCATTATGATGTCAGAAAGCTGGCTCTGGAATCCTGAGGGCTCCACTATGACACGTGCAAAGTTCCGTCTGAACTTTATATAAGACGGTGAGGCTCAGTCAGTCACTCAGTGTTGCCTGAGAGGGCAACACTGCAACAGCCGGCCGCCAGGCTGTCTTTTTTTTGCACAGCTAGTTGCCTCCAGGAGGCCACAAGAGGGAGACAAGGGACTGCAAAATGGAAAATAGGCATCCACCAACTTTACAGACAACTTCTCCTTGCTCCTACAACCTCCATCCTTGCACAGTTTGTTATTCTTCTAGGTAACATAGTAACAAATCCAAATTGCTGCTCTCTTTGTAGGCAAGCAAGGCTTTGTTGCAACTGCAATTCTTACTTCTTCTTGAAATGTAGGGACGACAGTACATTCCATCACATCCATCTAGTGTACACAGGTAGGTCCATTGTGGCGGGCAGGCGAGCGGGCGGGCTGCTTTATTGGCTGTTTGCTGTTCCCCTACTCCACTCCACTATTTGACTGTTGTGCTGCATCAATCAATCAATCAATCAATCAATCAATCAATCAATCAATCAATCAATCAATCAATCAGTGGCTGGCTCAGGTGCAGCTCTTTAACTTACCTAAAAGGGAGGGCGGAGAGAAGACAAGGAAGGTGAATGAGGTGTTCCAATGTGAAATGCCGGAAACACAGAAACACAGACGACACACAACAAGAGGTGGCAATCTATTCATTAATTGCATTTAATCAATGAGCTCATTATCACTCATGCATTGTCCAACAGGTGTTGAAATAATGGGATTAAAAGGGGAGATCCCTTCAGAAAGACAGAAACAATAGCAAAGACAAAAAACACTTTTGGAATCTGCTTTTAGTCAACACATAAGGAAAGGGTGCACCGGTCCTGGAAATACTGCAATACCAGGTCAATGCGTGGAGTGGACAGAGCAAGCTCTATTTCCATCTCCCTGTTCTAAAAATCCATTTAATATATGGTCCCCAGATAGGGGACGTATCAGATATTAAACTGATAAGAACAGATACTACACTTGATCTTAGCCAAAAGGCCGAGAAGCGATAACCCGAACGGGCCGCGCGTTGCCCGAGCCTGCCCGATACTGCTGTTCAGCCCTTGCAGCGATTCAGCCTACTTCTAGGCAATTCCATGGGGCCCTGCAGGCTCACACACTCACAGCTACACGGGAGGTGAATAAAGGCCGGAGAGGAAGCCAGACAGGATTTGCTTCTTTTGCTTGCACCACAATGCAGTGCTGAAAGAGGAGGAATCTACATAAAAACGCCTTCCTGGCAACGCCCAAATGCCCTGCTGCCATGCAGATAAACACTGGCAGCGGCAGCAAGTGCATGCCCACAGCCACCCCTTGTTCCTTCACACCTTGTATCAGCTGTAATCCAGTCCAGTCCAGTGCTGCCTGCTGAGCAGCACTGACCAACACTGCCTGGGCCCAGGCTTTTATCTCTGAGGCCCCATTATGATGTCAGAAAGCTGGCTCTGGAATCCTGAGGGCTCCACTATGACACGTGCAAAGTTCCGTCTGAACTTTATATAAGACGGTGAGGCTCAGTCAGTCACTCAGTGTTGCCTGAGAGGGCAACACTGCAACAGCCGGCCGCCAGGCTGTCTTTTTTTTGCACAGCTAGTTGCCTCCAGGAGGCCACAAGAGGGAGACAAGGGACTGCAAAATGGAAAATAGGCATCCACCAACTTTACAGACAACTTCTCCTTGCTCCTACAACCTCCATCCTTGCACAGTTTGTTATTCTTCTAGGTAACATAGTAACAAATCCAAATTGCTGCTCTCTTTGTAGGCAAGCAAGGCTTTGTTGCAACTGCAATTCTTACTTCTTCTTGAAATGTAGGGACGACAGTACATTCCATCACATCCATCTAGTGTACACAGGTAGGTCCATTGTGGCGGGCAGGCGAGCGGGCGGGCTGCTTTATTGGCTGTTTGCTGTTCCCCTACTCCACTCCACTATTTGACTGTTGTGCTGCATCAATCAATCAATCAATCAATCAATCAATCAATCAATCAATCAATCAATCAGTGGCTGGCTCAGGTGCAGCTCTTTAACTTACCTAAAAGGGAGGGCGGAGAGAAGACAAGGAAGGTGAATGAGGTGTTCCAATGTGAAATGCCGGAAACACAGAAACACAGACGACACACAACAAGAGGTGGCAATCTATTAATTAATTGCATTTAATCAATGAGCTCATTATCACTCATGCATTGTCCAACAGGTGTTGAAATAATGGGATTAAAAGGGGAGATCCCTTCAGAAAGACAGAAACAATAGCAAAGACAAAAAACACTTTTGGAATCTGCTTTTAGTCAACACATAAGGAAAGGGTGCACCGGTCCTGGAAATACTGCAATACCAGGTCAATGCGTGGAGTGGACAGAGCAAGCTCTATTTCCATCTCCCTGTTCTAAAAATCCATTTAATATATGGTCCCCAGATAGGGGACGTATCAGATATTAAACTGATAAGAACAGATACTACACTTGATCTTAGCCAAAAGGCCGAGAAGCGATAACCCGAACGGGCCGCGCGTTGCCCGAGCCTGCCCGATACTGCTGTTCAGCCCTTGCAGCGATTCAGCCTACTTCTAGGCAATTCCATGGGGCCCTGCAGGCTCACACACTCACAGCTACACGGGAGGTGAATAAAGGCCGGAGAGGAAGCCAGACAGGATTTGCTTCTTTTGCTTGCACCACAATGCAGTGCTGAAAGAGGAGGAATCTACATAAAAACGCCTTCCTGGCAACGCCCAAATGCCCTGCTGCCATGCAGATAAACACTGGCAGCGGCAGCAAGTGCATGCCCACAGCCACCCCTTGTTCCTTCACACCTTGTATCAGCTGTAATCCAGTCCAGTCCAGTGCTGCCTGCTGAGCAGCACTGACCAACACTGCCTGGGCCCAGGCTTTTATCTCTGAGGCCCCATTATGATGTCAGAAAGCTGGCTCTGGAATCCTGAGGGCTCCACTATGACACGTGCAAAGTTCCGTCTGAACTTTATATAAGACGGTGAGGCTCAGTCAGTCACTCAGTGTTGCCTGAGAGGGCAACACTGCAACAGCCGGCCGCCAGGCTGTCTTTTTTTTGCACAGCTAGTTGCCTCCAGGAGGCCACAAGAGGGAGACAAGGGACTGCAAAATGGAAAATAGGCATCCACCAACTTTACAGACAACTTCTCCTTGCTCCTACAACCTCCATCCTTGCACAGTTTGTTATTCTTCTAGGTAACATAGTAACAAATCCAAATTGCTGCTCTCTTTGTAGGCAAGCAAGGCTTTGTTGCAACTGCAATTCTTACTTCTTCTTGAAATGTAGGGACGACAGTACATTCCATCACATCCATCTAGTGTACACAGGTAGGTCCATTGTGGCGGGCAGGCGAGCGGGCGGGCTGCTTTATTGGCTGTTTGCTGTTCCCCTACTCCACTCCACTATTTGACTGTTGTGCTGCATCAATCAATCAATCAATCAATCAATCAATCAATCAATCAATCAATCAAGTGGCTGGCTCAGGTGCAGCTCTTTAACTTACCTAAAAGGGAGGGCGGAGAGAAGACAAGGAAGGTGAATGAGGTGTTCCAATGTGAAATGCCGGAAACACAGAAACACAGACGACACACAACAAGAGGTGGCAATCTATTCATTAATTGCATTTAATCAATGAGCTCATTATCACTCATGCATTGTCCAACAGGTGTTGAAATAATGGGATTAAAAGGGGAGATCCCTTCAGAAAGACAGAAACAATAGCAAAGACAAAAAACACTTTTGGAATCTGCTTTTAGTCAACACATAAGGAAAGGGTGCACCGGTCCTGGAAATACTGCAATACCAGGTCAATGCGTGGAGTGGACAGAGCAAGCTCTATTTCCATCTCCCTGTTCTAAAAATCCATTTAATATATGGTCCCCAGATAGGGGACGTATCAGATATTAAACTGATAAGAACAGATACTACACTTGATCTTAGCCAAAAGGCCGAGAAGCGATAACCCGAACGGGCCGCGCGTTGCCCGAGCCTGCCCGATACTGCTGTTCAGCCCTTGCAGCGATTCAGCCTACTTCTAGGCAATTCCATGGGGCCCTGCAGGCTCACACACTCACAGCTACACGGGAGGTGAATAAAGGCCGGAGAGGAAGCCAGACAGGATTTGCTTCTTTTGCTTGCACCACAATGCAGTGCTGAAAGAGGAGGAATCTACATAAAAACGCCTTCCTGGCAACGCCCAAATGCCCTGCTGCCATGCAGATAAACACTGGCAGCGGCAGCAAGTGCATGCCCACAGCCACCCCTTGTTCCTTCACACCTTGTATCAGCTGTAATCCAGTCCAGTCCAGTGCTGCCTGCTGAGCAGCACTGACCAACACTGCCTGGGCCCAGGCTTTTATCTCTGAGGCCCCATTATGATGTCAGAAAGCTGGCTCTGGAATCCTGAGGGCTCCACTATGACACGTGCAAAGTTCCGTCTGAACTTTATATAAGACGGTGAGGCTCAGTCAGTCACTCAGTGTTGCCTGAGAGGGCAACACTGCAACAGCCGGCCGCCAGGCTGTCTTTTTTTTGCACAGCTAGTTGCCTCCAGGAGGCCACAAGAGGGAGACAAGGGACTGCAAAATGGAAAATAGGCATCCACCAACTTTACAGACAACTTCTCCTTGCTCCTACAACCTCCATCCTTGCACAGTTTGTTATTCTTCTAGGTAACATAGTAACAAATCCAAATTGCTGCTCTCTTTGTAGGCAAGCAAGGCTTTGTTGCAACTGCAATTCTTACTTCTTCTTGAAATGTAGGGACGACAGTACATTCCATCACATCCATCTAGTGTACACAGGTAGGTCCATTGTGGCGGGCAGGCGAGCGGGCGGGCTGCTTTATTGGCTGTTTGCTGTTCCCCTACTCCACTCCACTATTTGACTGTTGTGCTGCATCAATCAATCAATCAATCAATCAATCAATCAATCAATCAATCAATCAATCAGTGGCTGGCTCAGGTGCAGCTCTTTAACTTACCTAAAAGGGAGGGCGGAGAGAAGACAAGGAAGGTGAATGAGGTGTTCCAATGTGAAATGCCGGAAACACAGAAACACAGACGACACACAACAAGAGGTGGCAATCTATTCATTAATTGCATTTAATCAATGAGCTCATTATCACTCATGCATTGTCCAACAGGTGTTGAAATAATGGGATTAAAAGGGGAGATCCCTTCAGAAAGACAGAAACAATAGCAAAGACAAAAAACACTTTTGGAATCTGCTTTTAGTCAACACATAAGGAAAGGGTGCACCGGTCCTGGAAATACTGCAATACCAGGTCAATGCGTGGAGTGGACAGAGCAAGCTCTATTTCCATCTCCCTGTTCTAAAAATCCATTTAATATATGGTCCCCAGATAGGGGACGTATCAGATATTAAACTGATAAGAACAGATACTACACTTGATCTTAGCCAAAAGGCCGAGAAGCGATAACCCGAACGGGCCGCGCGTTGCCCGAGCCTGCCCGATACTGCTGTTCAGCCCTTGCAGCGATTCAGCCTACTTCTAGGCAATTCCATGGGGCCCTGCAGGCTCACACACTCACAGCTACACGGGAGGTGAATAAAGGCCGGAGAGGAAGCCAGACAGGATTTGCTTCTTTTGCTTGCACCACAATGCAGTGCTGAAAGAGGAGGAATCTACATAAAAACGCCTTCCTGGCAACGCCCAAATGCCCTGCTGCCATGCAGATAAACACTGGCAGCGGCAGCAAGTGCATGCCCACAGCCACCCCTTGTTCCTTCACACCTTGTATCAGCTGTAATCCAGTCCAGTCCAGTGCTGCCTGCTGAGCAGCACTGACCAACACTGCCTGGGCCCAGGCTTTTATCTCTGAGGCCCCATTATGATGTCAGAAAGCTGGCTCTGGAATCCTGAGGGCTCCACTATGACACGTGCAAAGTTCCGTCTGAACTTTATATAAGACGGTGAGGCTCAGTCAGTCACTCAGTGTTGCCTGAGAGGGCAACACTGCAACAGCCGGCCGCCAGGCTGTCTTTTTTTTGCACAGCTAGTTGCCTCCAGGAGGCCACAAGAGGGAGACAAGGGACTGCAAAATGGAAAATAGGCATCCACCAACTTTACAGACAACTTCTCCTTGCTCCTACAACCTCCATCCTTGCACAGTTTGTTATTCTTCTAGGTAACATAGTAACAAATCCAAATTGCTGCTCTCTTTGTAGGCAAGCAAGGCTTTGTTGCAACTGCAATTCTTACTTCTTCTTGAAATGTAGGGACGACAGTACATTCCATCACATCCATCTAGTGTACACAGGTAGGTCCATTGTGGCGGGCAGGCGAGCGGGCGGGCTGCTTTATTGGCTGTTTGCTGTTCCCCTACTCCACTCCACTATTTGACTGTTGTGCTGCATCAATCAATCAATCAATCAATCAATCAATCAATCAATCAATCAATCAGTGGCTGGCTCAGGTGCAGCTCTTTAACTTACCTAAAAGGGAGGGCGGAGAGAAGACAAGGAAGGTGAATGAGGTGTTCCAATGTGAAATGCCGGAAACACAGAAACACAGACGACACACAACAAGAGGTGGCAATCTATTCATTAATTGCATTTAATCAATGAGCTCATTATCACTCATGCATTGTCCAACAGGTGTTGAAATAATGGGATTAAAAGGGGAGATCCCTTCAGAAAGACAGAAACAATAGCAAAGACAAAAAACACTTTTGGAATCTGCTTTTAGTCAACACATAAGGAAAGGGTGCACCGGTCCTGGAAATACTGCAATACCAGGTCAATGCGTGGAGTGGACAGAGCAAGCTCTATTTCCATCTCCCTTTTCTAAAAATCCATTTAATATATGGTCCCCAGATAGGGGACGTATCAGATATTAAACTGATAAGAACAGATACTACACTTGATCTTAGCCAAAAGGCCGAGAAGCGATAACCCGAACGGGCCGCGCGTTGCCCGAGCCTGCCCGATACTGCTGTTCAGCCCTTGCAGCGATTCAGCCTACTTCTAGGCAATTCCATGGGGCCCTGCAGGCTCACACACTCACAGCTACACGGGAGGTGAATAAAGGCCGGAGAGGAAGCCAGACAGGATTTGCTTCTTTTGCTTGCACCACAATGCAGTGCTGAAAGAGGAGGAATCTACATAAAAACGCCTTCCTGGCAACGCCCAAATGCCCTGCTGCCATGCAGATAAACACTGGCAGCGGCAGCAAGTGCATGCCCACAGCCACCCCTTGTTCCTTCACACCTTGTATCAGCTGTAATCCAGTCCAGTCCAGTGCTGCCTGCTGAGCAGCACTGACCAACACTGCCTGGGCCCAGGCTTTTATCTCTGAGGCCCCATTATGATGTCAGAAAGCTGGCTCTGGAATCCTGAGGGCTCCACTATGACACGTGCAAAGTTCCGTCTGAACTTTATATAAGACGGTGAGGCTCAGTCAGTCACTCAGTGTTGCCTGAGAGGGCAACACTGCAACAGCCGGCCGCCAGGCTGTCTTTTTTTTGCACAGCTAGTTGCCTCCAGGAGGCCACAAGAGGGAGACAAGGGACTGCAAAATGGAAAATAGGCATCCACCAACTTTACAGACAACTTCTCCTTGCTCCTACAACCTCCATCCTTGCACAGTTTGTTATTCTTCTAGGTAACATAGTAACAAATCCAAATTGCTGCTCTCTTTGTAGGCAAGCAAGGCTTTGTTGCAACTGCAATTCTTACTTCTTCTTGAAATGTAGGGACGACAGTACATTCCATCACATCCATCTAGTGTACACAGGTAGGTCCATTGTGGCGGGCAGGCGAGCGGGCGGGCTGCTTTATTGGCTGTTTGCTGTTCCCCTACTCCACTCCACTATTTGACTGTTGTGCTGCATCAATCAATCAATCAATCAATCAATCAATCAATCAATCAATCAATCAATCAATCAGTGGCTGGCTCAGGTGCAGCTCTTTAACTTACCTAAAAGGGAGGGCGGAGAGAAGACAAGGAAGGTGAATGAGGTGTTCCAATGTGAAATGCCGGAAACACAGAAACACAGACGACACACAACAAGAGGTGGCAATCTATTCATTAATTGCATTTAATCAATGAGCTCATTATCACTCATGCATTGTCCAACAGGTGTTGAAATAATGGGATTAAAAGGGGAGATCCCTTCAGAAAGACAGAAACAATAGCAAAGACAAAAAACACTTTTGGAATCTGCTTTTAGTCAACACATAAGGAAAGGGTGCACCGGTCCTGGAAATACTGCAATACCAGGTCAATGCGTGGAGTGGACAGAGCAAGCTCTATTTCCATCTCCCTGTTCTAAAAATCCATTTAATATATGGTCCCCAGATAGGGGACGTATCAGATATTAAACTGATAAGAACAGATACTACACTTGATCTTAGCCAAAAGGCCGAGAAGCGATAACCCGAACGGGCCGCGCGTTGCCCGAGCCTGCCCGATACTGCTGTTCAGCCCTTGCAGCGATTCAGCCTACTTCTAGGCAATTCCATGGGGCCCTGCAGGCTCACACACTCACAGCTACACGGGAGGTGAATAAAGGCCGGAGAGGAAGCCAGACAGGATTTGCTTCTTTTGCTTGCACCACAATGCAGTGCTGAAAGAGGAGGAATCTACATAAAAACGCCTTCCTGGCAACGCCCAAATGCCCTGCTGCCATGCAGATAAACACTGGCAGCGGCAGCAAGTGCATGCCCACAGCCACCCCTTGTTCCTTCACACCTTGTATCAGCTGTAATCCAGTCCAGTCCAGTGCTGCCTGCTGAGCAGCACTGACCAACACTGCCTGGGCCCAGGCTTTTATCTCTGAGGCCCCATTATGATGTCAGAAAGCTGGCTCTGGAATCCTGAGGGCTCCACTATGACACGTGCAAAGTTCCGTCTGAACTTTATATAAGACAGTGAGGCTCAGTCAGTCACTCAGTGTTGCCTGAGAGGGCAACACTGCAACAGCCGGCCGCCAGGCTGTCTTTTTTTTGCACAGCTAGATGCCTCCAGGAGGCCACAAGAGGGAGACAAGGGACTGCAAAATGGAAAATAGGCATCCACCAACTTTACAGACAACTTCTCCTTGCTCCTACAACCTCCATCCTTGCACAGTTTGTTATTCTTCTAGGTAACATAGTAACAAATCCAAATTGCTGCTCTCTTTGTAGGCAAGCAAGGCTTTGTTGCAACTGCAATTCTTACTTCTTCTTGAAATGTAGGGACGACAGTACATTCCATCACATCCATCTAGTGTACACAGGTAGGTCCATTGTGGCGGGCAGGCGAGCGGGCGGGCTGCTTTATTGGCTGTTTGCTGTTCCCCTACTCCACTCCACTATTTGACTGTTGTGCTGCATCAATCAATCAATCAATCAATCAATCAATCAATCAATCAATCAATCAATCAATCAGTGGCTGGCTCAGGTGCAGCTCTTTAACTTACCTAAAAGGGAGGGCGGAGAGAAGACAAGGAAGGTGAATGAGGTGTTCCAATGTGAAATGCCGGAAACACAGAAACACAGACGACACACAACAAGAGGTGGCAATCTATTCATTAATTGCATTTAATCAATGAGCTCATTATCACTCATGCATTGTCCAACAGGTGTTGAAATAATGGGATTAAAAGGGGAGATCCCTTCAGAAAGACAGAAACAATAGCAAAGACAAAAAACACTTTTGGAATCTGCTTTTAGTCAACACATAAGGAAAGGGTGCACCGGTCCTGGAAATACTGCAATACCAGGTCAATGCGTGGAGTGGACAGAGCAAGCTCTATTTCCATCTCCCTGTTCTAAAAATCCATTTAATATATGGTCCCCAGATAGGGGACGTATCAGATATTAAACTGATAAGAACAGATACTACACTTGATCTTAGCCAAAAGGCCGAGAAGCGATAACCCGAACGGGCCGCGCGTTGCCCGAGCCTGCCCGATACTGCTGTTCAGCCCTTGCAGCGATTCAGCCTACTTCTAGGCAATTCCATGGGGCCCTGCAGGCTCACACACTCACAGCTACACGGGAGGTGAATAAAGGCCGGAGAGGAAGCCAGACAGGATTTGCTTCTTTTGCTTGCACCACAATGCAGTGCTGAAAGAGGAGGAATCTACATAAAAACGCCTTCCTGGCAACGCCCAAATGCCCTGCTGCCATGCAGATAAACACTGGCAGCGGCAGCAAGTGCATGCCCACAGCCACCCCTTGTTCCTTCACACCTTGTATCAGCTGTAATCCAGTCCAGTCCAGTGCTGCCTGCTGAGCAGCACTGACCAACACTGCCTGGGCCCAGGCTTTTATCTCTGAGGCCCCATTATGATGTCAGAAAGCTGGCTCTGGAATCCTGAGGGCTCCACTATGACACGTGCAAAGTTCCGTCTGAACTTTATATAAGACGGTGAGGCTCAGTCAGTCACTCAGTGTTGCCTGAGAGGGCAACACTGCAACAGCCGGCCGCCAGGCTGTCTTTTTTTTGCACAGCTAGTTGCCTCCAGGAGGCCACAAGAGGGAGACAAGGGACTGCAAAATGGAAAATAGGCATCCACCAACTTTACAGACAACTTCTCCTTGCTCCTACAACCTCCATCCTTGCACAGTTTGTTATTCTTCTAGGTAACATAGTAACAAATCCAAATTGCTGCTCTCTTTGTAGGCAAGCAAGGCTTTGTTGCAACTGCAATTCTTACTTCTTCTTGAAATGTAGGGACGACAGTACATTCCATCACATCCATCTAGTGTACACAGGTAGGTCCATTGTGGCGGGCAGGCGAGCGGGCGGGCTGCTTTATTGGCTGTTTGCTGTTCCCCTACTCCACTCCACTATTTGACTGTTGTGCTGCATCAATCAATCAATCAATCAATCAATCAATCAATCAATCAATCAATCAATCAATCAGTGGCTGGCTCAGGTGCAGCTCTTTAACTTACCTAAAAGGGAGGGCGGAGAGAAGACAAGGAAGGTGAATGAGGTGTTCCAATGTGAAATGCCGGAAACACAGAAACACAGACGACACACAACAAGAGGTGGCAATCTATTCATTAATTGCATTTAATCAATGAGCTCATTATCACTCATGCATTGTCCAACAGGTGTTGAAATAATGGGATTAAAAGGGGAGATCCCTTCAGAAAGACAGAAACAATAGCAAAGACAAAAAACACTTTTGGAATCTGCTTTTAGTCAACACATAAGGAAAGGGTGCACCGGTCCTGGAAATACTGCAATACCAGGTCAATGCGTGGAGTGGACAGAGCAAGCTCTATTTCCATCTCCCTGTTCTAAAAATCCATTTAATATATGGTCCCCAGATAGGGGACGTATCAGATATTAAACTGATAAGAACAGATACTACACTTGATCTTAGCCAAAAGGCCGAGAAGCGATAACCCGAACGGGCCGCGCGTTGCCCGAGCCTGCCCGATACTGCTGTTCAGCCCTTGCAGCGATTCAGCCTACTTCTAGGCAATTCCATGGGGCCCTGCAGGCTCACACACTCACAGCTACACGGGAGGTGAATAAAGGCCGGAGAGGAAGCCAGACAGGATTTGCTTCTTTTGCTTGCACCACAATGCAGTGCTGAAAGAGGAGGAATCTACATAAAAACGCCTTCCTGGCAACGCCCAAATGCCCTGCTGCCATGCAGATAAACACTGGCAGCGGCAGCAAGTGCATGCCCACAGCCACCCCTTGTTCCTTCACACCTTGTATCAGCTGTAATCCAGTCCAGTCCAGTGCTGCCTGCTGAGCAGCACTGACCAACACTGCCTGGGCCCAGGCTTTTATCTCTGAGGCCCCATTATGATGTCAGAAAGCTGGCTCTGGAATCCTGAGGGCTCCACTATGACACGTGCAAAGTTCCGTCTGAACTTTATATAAGACGGTGAGGCTCAGTCAGTCACTCAGTGTTGCCTGAGAGGGCAACACTGCAACAGCCGGCCGCCAGGCTGTCTTTTTTTTGCACAGCTAGTTGCCTCCAGGAGGCCACAAGAGGGAGACAAGGGACTGCAAAATGGAAAATAGGCATCCACCAACTTTACAGACAACTTCTCCTTGCTCCTACAACCTCCATCCTTGCACAGTTTGTTATTCTTCTAGGTAACATAGTAACAAATCCAAATTGCTGCTCTCTTTGTAGGCAAGCAAGGCTTTGTTGCAACTGCAATTCTTACTTCTTCTTGAAATGTAGGGACGACAGTACATTCCATCACATCCATCTAGTGTACACAGGTAGGTCCATTGTGGCGGGCAGGCGAGCGGGCGGGCTGCTTTATTGGCTGTTTGCTGTTCCCCTACTCCACTCCACTATTTGACTGTTGTGCTGCATCAATCAATCAATCAATCAATCAATCAATCAATCAATCAATCAATCAATCAGTGGCTGGCTCAGGTGCAGCTCTTTAACTTACCTAAAAGGGAGGGCGGAGAGAAGACAAGGAAGGTGAATGAGGTGTTCCAATGTGAAATGCCGGAAACACAGAAACACAGACGACACACAACAAGAGGTGGCAATCTATTCATTAATTGCATTTAATCAATGAGCTCATTATCACTCATGCATTGTCCAACAGGTGTTGAAATAATGGGATTAAAAGGGGAGATCCCTTCAGAAAGACAGAAACAATAGCAAAGACAAAAAACACTTTTGGAATCTGCTTTTAGTCAACACATAAGGAAAGGGTGCACCGGTCCTGGAAATACTGCAATACCAGGTCAATGCGTGGAGTGGACAGAGCAAGCTCTATTTCCATCTCCCTGTTCTAAAAATCCATTTAATATATGGTCCCCAGATAGGGGACGTATCAGATATTAAACTGATAAGAACAGATACTACACTTGATCTTAGCCAAAAGGCCGAGAAGCGATAACCCGAACGGGCCACGCGTTGCCCGAGCCTGCCCGATACTGCTGTTCAGCCCTTGCAGCGATTCAGCCTACTTCTAGGCAATTCCATGGGGCCCTGCAGGCTCACACACTCACAGCTACACGGGAGGTGAATAAAGGCCGGAGAGGAAGCCAGACAGGATTTGCTTCTTTTGCTTGCACCACAATGCAGTGCTGAAAGAGGAGGAATCTACATAAAAACGCCTTCCTGGCAACGCCCAAATGCCCTGCTGCCATGCAGATAAACACTGGCAGCGGCAGCAAGTGCATGCCCACAGCCACCCCTTGTTCCTTCACACCTTGTATCAGCTGTAATCCAGTCCAGTCCAGTGCTGCCTGCTGAGCAGCACTGACCAACACTGCCTGGGCCCAGGCTTTTATCTCTGAGGCCCCATTATGATGTCAGAAAGCTGGCTCTGGAATCCTGAGGGCTCCACTATGACACGTGCAAAGTTCCGTCTGAACTTTATATAAGACGGTGAGGCTCAGTCAGTCACTCAGTGTTGCCTGAGAGGGCAACACTGCAACAGCCGGCCGCCAGGCTGTCTTTTTTTTGCACAGCTAGTTGCCTCCAGGAGGCCACAAGAGGGAGACAAGGGACTGCAAAATGGAAAATAGGCATCCACCAACTTTACAGACAACTTCTCCTTGCTCCTACAACCTCCATCCTTGCACAGTTTGTTATTCTTCTAGGTAACATAGTAACAAATCCAAATTGCTGCTCTCTTTGTAGGCAAGCAAGGCTTTGTTGCAACTGCAATTCTTACTTCTTCTTGAAATGTAGGGACGACAGTACATTCCATCACATCCATCTAGTGTACACAGGTAGGTCCATTGTGGCGGGCAGGCGAGCGGGCGGGCTGCTTTATTGGCTGTTTGCTGTTCCCCTACTCCACTCCACTATTTGACTGTTGTGCTGCATCAATCAATCAATCAATCAATCAATCAATCAATCAATCAATCAATCAATCAATCAATCAATCAGTGGCTGGCTCAGGTGCAGCTCTTTAACTTACCTAAAAGGGAGGGCGGAGAGAAGACAAGGAAGGTGAATGAGGTGTTCCAATGTGAAATGCCGGAAACACAGAAACACAGACGACACACAACAAGAGGTGGCAATCTATTCATTAATTGCATTTAATCAATGAGCTCATTATCACTCATGCATTGTCCAACAGGTGTTGAAATAATGGGATTAAAAGGGGAGATCCCTTCAGAAAGACAGAAACAATAGCAAAGACAAAAAACACTTTTGGAATCTGCTTTTAGTCAACACATAAGGAAAGGGTGCACCGGTCCTGGAAATACTGCAATACCAGGTCAATGCGTGGAGTGGACAGAGCAAGCTCTATTTCCATCTCCCTGTTCTAAAAATCCATTTAATATATGGTCCCCAGATAGGGGACGTATCAGATATTAAACTGATAAGAACAGATACTACACTTGATCTTAGCCAAAAGGCCGAGAAGCGATAACCCGAACGGGCCGCGCGTTGCCCGAGCCTGCCCGATACTGCTGTTCAGCCCTTGCAGCGATTCAGCCTACTTCTAGGCAATTCCATGGGGCCCTGCAGGCTCACACACTCACAGCTACACGGGAGGTGAATAAAGGCCGGAGAGGAAGCCAGACAGGATTTGCTTCTTTTGCTTGCACCACAATGCAGTGCTGAAAGAGGAGGAATCTACATAAAAACGCCTTCCTGGCAACGCCCAAATGCCCTGCTGCCATGCAGATAAACACTGGCAGCGGCAGCAAGTGCATGCCCACAGCCACCCCTTGTTCCTTCACACCTTGTATCAGCTGTAATCCAGTCCAGTCCAGTGCTGCCTGCTGAGCAGCACTGACCAACACTGCCTGGGCCCAGGCTTTTATCTCTGAGGCCCCATTATGATGTCAGAAAGCTGGCTCTGGAATCCTGAGGGCTCCACTATGACACGTGCAAAGTTCCGTCTGAACTTTATATAAGACGGTGAGGCTCAGTCAGTCACTCAGTGTTGCCTGAGAGGGCAACACTGCAACAGCCGGCCGCCAGGCTGTCTTTTTTTTGCACAGCTAGTTGCCTCCAGGAGGCCACAAGAGGGAGACAAGGGACTGCAAAATGGAAAATAGGCATCCACCAACTTTACAGACAACTTCTCCTTGCTCCTACAACCTCCATCCTTGCACAGTTTGTTATTCTTCTAGGTAACATAGTAACAAATCCAAATTGCTTCCAAATTGCTGCTCTCTTTGTAGGCAAGCAAGGCTTTGTTGCAACTGCAATTCTTACTTCTTCTTGAAATGTAGGGACGACAGTACATTCCATCACATCCATCTAGTGTACACAGGTAGGTCCATTGTGGCGGGCAGGCGAGCGGGCGGGCTGCTTTATTGGCTGTTTGCTGTTCCCCTACTCCACTCCACTATTTGACTGTTGTGCTGCAATCAATCAATCAATCAATCAATCAATCAATCAATCAATCAATCAATCAATCAGTGGCTGGCTCAGGTGCAGCTCTTTAACTTACCTAAAAGGGAGGGCGGAGAGAAGACAAGGAAGGTGAATGAGGTGTTCCAATGTGAAATGCCGGAAACACAGAAACACAGACGACACACAACAAGAGGTGGCAATCTATTAATTAATTGCATTTAATCAATGAGCTCATTATCACTCATGCATTGTCCAACAGGTGTTGAAATAATGGGATTAAAAGGGGAGATCCCTTCAGAAAGACAGAAACAATAGCAAAGACAAAAAACACTTTTGGAATCTGCTTTTAGTCAACACATAAGGAAAGGGTGCACCGGTCCTGGAAATACTGCAATACCAGGTCAATGCGTGGAGTGGACAGAGCAAGCTCTATTTCCATCTCCCTGTTCTAAAAATCCATTTAATATATGGTCCCCAGATAGGGGACGTATCAGATATTAAACTGATAAGAACAGATACTACACTTGATCTTAGCCAAAAGGCCGAGAAGCGATAACCCGAACGGGCCGCGCGTTGCCCGAGCCTGCCCGATACTGCTGTTCAGCCCTTGCAGCGATTCAGCCTACTTCTAGGCAATTCCATGGGGCCCTGCAGGCTCACACACTCACAGCTACACGGGAGGTGAATAAAGGCCGGAGAGGAAGCCAGACAGGATTTGCTTCTTTTGCTTGCACCACAATGCAGTGCTGAAAGAGGAGGAATCTACATAAAAACGCCTTCCTGGCAACGCCCAAATGCCCTGCTGCCATGCAGATAAACACTGGCAGCGGCAGCAAGTGCATGCCCACAGCCACCCCTTGTTCCTTCACACCTTGTATCAGCTGTAATCCAGTCCAGTCCAGTGCTGCCTGCTGAGCAGCACTGACCAACACTGCCTGGGCCCAGGCTTTTATCTCTGAGGCCCCATTATGATGTCAGAAAGCTGGCTCTGGAATCCTGAGGGCTCCACTATGACACGTGCAAAGTTCCGTCTGAACTTTATATAAGACGGTGAGGCTCAGTCAGTCACTCAGTGTTGCCTGAGAGGGCAACACTGCAACAGCCGGCCGCCAGGCTGTCTTTTTTTTGCACAGCTAGTTGCCTCCAGGAGGCCACAAGAGGGAGACAAGGGACTGCAAAATGGAAAATAGGCATCCACCAACTTTACAGACAACTTCTCCTTGCTCCTACAACCTCCATCCTTGCACAGTTTGTTATTCTTCTAGGTAACATAGTAACAAATCCAAATTGCTGCTCTCTTTGTAGGCAAGCAAGGCTTTGTTGCAACTGCAATTCTTACTTCTTCTTGAAATGTAGGGACGACAGTACATTCCATCACATCCATCTAGTGTACACAGGTAGGTCCATTGTGGCGGGCAGGCGAGCGGGCGGGCTGCTTTATTGGCTGTTTGCTGTTCCCCTACTCCACTCCACTATTTGACTGTTGTGCTGCATCAATCAATCAATCAATCAATCAATCAATCAATCAATCAATCAGTGGCTGGCTCAGGTGCAGCTCTTTAACTTACCTAAAAGGGAGGGCGGAGAGAAGACAAGGAAGGTGAATGAGGTGTTCCAATGTGAAATGCCGGAAACACAGAAACACAGACGACACACAACAAGAGGTGGCAATCTATTCATTAATTGCATTTAATCAATGAGCTCATTATCACTCATGCATTGTCCAACAGGTGTTGAAATAATGGGATTAAAAGGGGAGATCCCTTCAGAAAGACAGAAACAATAGCAAAGACAAAAAACACTTTTGGAATCTGCTTTTAGTCAACACATAAGGAAAGGGTGCACCGGTCCTGGAAATACTGCAATACCAGGTCAATGCGTGGAGTGGACAGAGCAAGCTCTATTTCCATCTCCCTGTTCTAAAAATCCATTTAATATATGGTCCCCAGATAGGGGACGTATCAGATATTAAACTGATAAGAACAGATACTACACTTGATCTTAGCCAAAAGGCCGAGAAGCGATAACCCGAACGGGCCGCGCGTTGCCCGAGCCTGCCCGATACTGCTGTTCAGCCCTTGCAGCGATTCAGCCTACTTCTAGGCAATTCCATGGGGCCCTGCAGGCTCACACACTCACAGCTACACGGGAGGTGAATAAAGGCCGGAGAGGAAGCCAGACAGGATTTGCTTCTTTTGCTTGCACCACAATGCAGTGCTGAAAGAGGAGGAATCTACATAAAAACGCCTTCCTGGCAACGCCCAAATGCCCTGCTGCCATGCAGATAAACACTGGCAGCGGCAGCAAGTGCATGCCCACAGCCACCCCTTGTTCCTTCACACCTTGTATCAGCTGTAATCCAGTCCAGTCCAGTGCTGCCTGCTGAGCAGCACTGACCAACACTGCCTGGGCCCAGGCTTTTATCTCTGAGGCCCCATTATGATGTCAGAAAGCTGGCTCTGGAATCCTGAGGGCTCCACTATGACACGTGCAAAGTTCCGTCTGAACTTTATATAAGACGGTGAGGCTCAGTCAGTCACTCAGTGTTGCCTGAGAGGGCAACACTGCAACAGCCGGCCGCCAGGCTGTCTTTTTTTTGCACAGCTAGTTGCCTCCAGGAGGCCACAAGAGGGAGACAAGGGACTGCAAAATGGAAAATAGGCATCCACCAACTTTACAGACAACTTCTCCTTGCTCCTACAACCTCCATCCTTGCACAGTTTGTTATTCTTCTAGGTAACATAGTAACAAATCCAAATTGCTGCTCTCTTTGTAGGCAAGCAAGGCTTTGTTGCAACTGCAATTCTTACTTCTTCTTGAAATGTAGGGACGACAGTACATTCCATCACATCCATCTAGTGTACACAGGTAGGTCCATTGTGGCGGGCAGGCGAGCGGGCGGGCTGCTTTATTGGCTGTTTGCTGTTCCCCTACTCCACTCCACTATTTGACTGTTGTGCTGCATCAATCAATCAATCAATCAATCAATCAATCAATCAATCAATCAATCAATCAGTGGCTGGCTCAGGTGCAGCTCTTTAACTTACCTAAAAGGGAGGGCGGAGAGAAGACAAGGAAGGTGAATGAGGTGTTCCAATGTGAAATGCCGGAAACACAGAAACACAGACGACACACAACAAGAGGTGGCAATCTATTCATTAATTGCATTTAATCAATGAGCTCATTATCACTCATGCATTGTCCAACAGGTGTTGAAATAATGGGATTAAAAGGGGAGATCCCTTCAGAAAGACAGAAACAATAGCAAAGACAAAAAACACTTTTGGAATCTGCTTTTAGTCAACACATAAGGAAAGGGTGCACCGGTCCTGGAAATACTGCAATACCAGGTCAATGCGTGGAGTGGACAGAGCAAGCTCTATTTCCATCTCCCTGTTCTAAAAATCCATTTAATATATGGTCCCCAGATAGGGGACGTATCAGATATTAAACTGATAAGAACAGATACTACACTTGATCTTAGCCAAAAGGCCGAGAAGCGATAACCCGAACGGGCCGCGCGTTGCCCGAGCCTGCCCGATACTGCTGTTCAGCCCTTGCAGCGATTCAGCCTACTTCTAGGCAATTCCATGGGGCCCTGCAGGCTCACACACTCACAGCTACACGGGAGGTGAATAAAGGCCGGAGAGGAAGCCAGACAGGATTTGCTTCTTTTGCTTGCACCACAATGCAGTGCTGAAAGAGGAGGAATCTACATAAAAACGCCTTCCTGGCAACGCCCAAATGCCCTGCTGCCATGCAGATAAACACTGGCAGCGGCAGCAAGTGCATGCCCACAGCCACCCCTTGTTCCTTCACACCTTGTATCAGCTGTAATCCAGTCCAGTCCAGTGCTGCCTGCTGAGCAGCACTGACCAACACTGCCTGGGCCCAGGCTTTTATCTCTGAGGCCCCATTATGATGTCAGAAAGCTGGCTCTGGAATCCTGAGGGCTCCACTATGACACGTGCAAAGTTCCGTCTGAACTTTATATAAGACGGTGAGGCTCAGTCAGTCACTCAGTGTTGCCTGAGAGGGCAACACTGCAACAGCCGGCCGCCAGGCTGTCTTTTTTTTGCACAGCTAGTTGCCTCCAGGAGGCCACAAGAGGGAGACAAGGGACTGCAAAATGGAAAATAGGCATCCACCAACTTTACAGACAACTTCTCCTTGCTCCTACAACCTCCATCCTTGCACAGTTTGTTATTCTTCTAGGTAACATAGTAACAAATCCAAATTGCTGCTCTCTTTGTAGGCAAGCAAGGCTTTGTTGCAACTGCAATTCTTACTTCTTCTTGAAATGTAGGGACGACAGTACATTCCATCACATCCATCTAGTGTACACAGGTAGGTCCATTGTGGCGGGCAGGCGAGCGGGCGGGCTGCTTTATTGGCTGTTTGCTGTTCCCCTACTCCACTCCACTATTTGACTGTTGTGCTGCATCAATCAATCAATCAATCAATCAATCAATCAATCAATCAATCAATCAGTGGCTGGCTCAGGTGCAGCTCTTTAACTTACCTAAAAGGGAGGGCGGAGAGAAGACAAGGAAGGTGAATGAGGTGTTCCAATGTGAAATGCCGGAAACACAGAAACACAGACGACACACAACAAGAGGTGGCAATCTATTCATTAATTGCATTTAATCAATGAGCTCATTATCACTCATGCATTGTCCAACAGGTGTTGAAATAATGGGATTAAAAGGGGAGATCCCTTCAGAAAGACAGAAACAATAGCAAAGACAAAAAACACTTTTGGAATCTGCTTTTAGTCAACACATAAGGAAAGGGTGCACCGGTCCTGGAAATACTGCAATACCAGGTCAATGCGTGGAGTGGACAGAGCAAGCTCTATTTCCATCTCCCTGTTCTAAAAATCCATTTAATATATGGTCCCCAGATAGGGGACGTATCAGATATTAAACTGATAAGAACAGATACTACACTTGATCTTAGCCAAAAGGCCGAGAAGCGATAACCCGAACGGGCCGCGCGTTGCCCGAGCCTGCCCGATACTGCTGTTCAGCCCTTGCAGCGATTCAGCCTACTTCTAGGCAATTCCATGGGGCCCTGCAGGCTCACACACTCACAGCTACACGGGAGGTGAATAAAGGCCGGAGAGGAAGCCAGACAGGATTTGCTTCTTTTGCTTGCACCACAATGCAGTGCTGAAAGAGGAGGAATCTACATAAAAACGCCTTCCTGGCAACGCCCAAATGCCCTGCTGCCATGCAGATAAACACTGGCAGCGGCAGCAAGTGCATGCCCACAGCCACCCCTTGTTCCTTCACACCTTGTATCAGCTGTAATCCAGTCCAGTCCAGTGCTGCCTGCTGAGCAGCACTGACCAACACTGCCTGGGCCCAGGCTTTTATCTCTGAGGCCCCATTATGATGTCAGAAAGCTGGCTCTGGAATCCTGAGGGCTCCACTATGACACGTGCAAAGTTCCGTCTGAACTTTATATAAGACGGTGAGGCTCAGATAGTCACTCAGTGTTGCCTGAGAGGGCAACACTGCAACAGCCGGCCGCCAGGCTGTCTTTTTTTTGCACAGCTAGTTGCCTCCAGGAGGCCACAAGAGGGAGACAAGGGACTGCAAAATGGAAAATAGGCATCCACCAACTTTACAGACAACTTCTCCTTGCTCCTACAACCTCCATCCTTGCACAGTTTGTTATTCTTCTAGGTAACATAGTAACAAATCCAAATTGCTGCTCTCTTTGTAGGCAAGCAAGGCTTTGTTGCAACTGCAATTCTTACTTCTTCTTGAAATGTAGGGACGACAGTACATTCCATCACATCCATCTAGTGTACACAGGTAGGTCCATTGTGGCGGGCAGGCGAGCGGGCGGGCTGCTTTATTGGCTGTTTGCTGTTCCCCTACTCCACTCCACTATTTGACTGTTGTGCTGCATCAATCAATCAATCAATCAATCAATCAATCAATCAGTGGCTGGCTCAGGTGCAGCTCTTTAACTTACCTAAAAGGGAGGGCGGAGAGAAGACAAGGAAGGTGAATGAGGTGTTCCAATGTGAAATGCCGGAAACACAGAAACACAGACGACACACAACAAGAGGTGGCAATCTATTCATTAATTGCATTTAATCAATGAGCTCATTATCACTCATGCATTGTCCAACAGGTGTTGAAATAATGGGATTAAAAGGGGAGATCCCTTCAGAAAGACAGAAACAATAGCAAAGACAAAAAACACTTTTGGAATCTGCTTTTAGTCAACACATAAGGAAAGGGTGCACCGGTCCTGGAAATACTGCAATACCAGGTCAATGCGTGGAGTGGACAGAGCAAGCTCTATTTCCATCTCCCTGTTCTAAAAATCCATTTAATATATGGTCCCCAGATAGGGGACGTATCAGATATTAAACTGATAAGAACAGATACTACACTTGATCTTAGCCAAAAGGCCGAGAAGCGATAACCCGAACGGGCCGTGCGTTGCCCGAGCCTGCCCGATACTGCTGTTCAGCCCTTGCAGCGATTCAGCCTACTTCTAGGCAATTCCATGGGGCCCTGCAGGCTCACACACTCACAGCTACACGGGAGGTGAATAAAGGCCGGAGAGGAAGCCAGACAGGATTTGCTTCTTTTGCTTGCACCACAATGCAGTGCTGAAAGAGGAGGAATCTACATAAAAACGCCTTCCTGGCAACGCCCAAATGCCCTGCTGCCATGCAGATAAACACTGGCAGCGGCAGCAAGTGCATGCCCACAGCCACCCCTTGTTCCTTCACACCTTGTATCAGCTGTAATCCAGTCCAGTCCAGTGCTGCCTGCTGAGCAGCACTGACCAACACTGCCTGGGCCCAGGATTTTATCTCTGAGGCCCCATTATGATGTCAGAAAGCTGGCTCTGGAATCCTGAGGGCTCCACTATGACACGTGCAAAGTTCCGTCTGAACTTTATATAAGACGGTGAGGCTCAGTCAGTCACTCAGTGTTGCCTGAGAGGGCAACACTGCAACAGCCGGCCGCCAGGCTGTCTTTTTTTTGCACAGCTAGTTGCCTCCAGGAGGCCACAAGAGGGAGACAAGGGACTGCAAAATGGAAAATAGGCATCCACCAACTTTACAGACAACTTCTCCTTGCTCCTACAACCTCCATCCTTGCACAGTTTGTTATTCTTCTAGGTAACATAGTAACAAATCCAAATTGCTGCTCTCTTTGTAGGCAAGCAAGGCTTTGTTGCAACTGCAATTCTTACTTCTTCTTGAAATGTAGGGACGACAGTACATTCCATCACATCCATCTAGTGTACACAGGTAGGTCCATTGTGGCGGGCAGGCGAGCAGGCGGGCTGCTTTATTGGCTGTTTGCTGTTCCCCTACTCCACTCCACTATTTGACTGTTGTGCTGCATCAATCAATCAATCAATCAATCAATCAATCAATCAATCAGTGGCTGGCTCAGGTGCAGCTCTTTAACTTACCTAAAAGGGAGGGCGGAGAGAAGACAAGGAAGGTGAATGAGGTGTTCCAATGTGAAATGCCGGAAACACAGAAACACAGACGACACACAACAAGAGGTGGCAATCTATTCATTAATTGCATTTAATCAATGAGCTCATTATCACTCATGCATTGTCCAACAGGTGTTGAAATAATGGGATTAAAAGGGGAGATCCCTTCAGAAAGACAGAAACAATAGCAAAGACAAAAAACACTTTTGGAATCTGCTTTTAGTCAACACATAAGGAAAGGGTGCACCGGTCCTGGAAATACTGCAATACCAGGTCAATGCGTGGAGTGGACAGAGCAAGCTCTATTTCCATCTCCCTGTTCTAAAAATCCATTTAATATATGGTCCCCAGATAGGGGACGTATCAGATATTAAACTGATAAGAACAGATACTACACTTGATCTTAGCCAAAAGGCCGAGAAGCGATAACCCGAACGGGCCGCGCGTTGCCCGAGCCTGCCCGATACTGCTGTTCAGCCCTTGCAGCGATTCAGCCTACTTCTAGGCAATTCCATGGGGCCCTGCAGGCTCACACACTCACAGCTACACGGGAGGTGAATAAAGGCCGGAGAGGAAGCCAGACAGGATTTGCTTCTTTTGCTTGCACCACAATGCAGTGCTGAAAGAGGAGGAATCTACATAAAAACGCCTTCCTGGCAACGCCCAAATGCCCTGCTGCCATGCAGATAAACACTGGCAGCGGCAGCAAGTGCATGCCCACAGCCACCCCTTGTTCCTTCACACCTTGTATCAGCTGTAATCCAGTCCAGTCCAGTGCTGCCTGCTGAGCAGCACTGACCAACACTGCCTGGGCCCAGGCTTTTATCTCTGAGGCCCCATTATGATGTCAGAAAGCTGGCTCTGGAATCCTGAGGGCTCCACTATGACACGTGCAAAGTTCCGTCTGAACTTTATATAAGACGGTGAGGCTCAGTCAGTCACTCAGTGTTGCCTGAGAGGGCAACACTGCAACAGCCGGCCGCCAGGCTGTCTTTTTTTTGCACAGCTAGTTGCCTCCAGGAGGCCACAAGAGGGAGACAAGGGACTGCAAAATGGAAAATAGGCATCCACCAACTTTACAGACAACTTCTCCTTGCTCCTACAACCTCCATCCTTGCACAGTTTGTTATTCTTCTAGGTAACATAGTAACAAATCCAAATTGCTGCTCTCTTTGTAGGCAAGCAAGGCTTTGTTGCAACTGCAATTCTTACTTCTTCTTGAAATGTAGGGACGACAGTACATTCCATCACATCCATCTAGTGTACACAGGTAGGTCCATTGTGGCGGGCAGGCGAGCGGGCGGGCTGCTTTATTGGCTGTTTGCTGTTCCCCTACTCCACTCCACTATTTGACTGTTGTGCTGCATCAATCAATCAATCAATCAATCAATCAATCAATCAATCAATCAATCAATCAATCAATCAATCAGTGGCTGGCTCAGGTGCAGCTCTTTAACTTACCTAAAAGGGAGGGCGGAGAGAAGACAAGGAAGGTGAATGAGGTGTTCCAATGTGAAATGCCGGAAACACAGAAACACAGACGACACACAACAAGAGGTGGCAATCTATTCATTAATTGCATTTAATCAATGAGCTCATTATCACTCATGCATTGTCCAACAGGTGTTGAAATAATGGGATTAAAAGGGGAGATCCCTTCAGAAAGACAGAAACAATAGCAAAGACAAAAAACACTTTTGGAATCTGCTTTTAGTCAACACATAAGGAAAGGGTGCACCGGTCCTGGAAATACTGCAATACCAGGTCAATGCGTGGAGTGGACAGAGCAAGCTCTATTTCCATCTCCCTGTTCTAAAAATCCATTTAATATATGGTCCCCAGATAGGGGACGTATCAGATATTAAACTGATAAGAACAGATACTACACTTGATCTTAGCCAAAAGGCCGAGAAGCGATAACCCGAACGGGCCGCGCGTTGCCCGAGCCTGCCCGATACTGCTGTTCAGCCCTTGCAGCGATTCAGCCTACTTCTAGGCAATTCCATGGGGCCCTGCAGGCTCACACACTCACAGCTACACGGGAGGTGAATAAAGGCCGGAGAGGAAGCCAGACAGGATTTGCTTCTTTTGCTTGCACCACAATGCAGTGCTGAAAGAGGAGGAATCTACATAAAAACGCCTTCCTGGCAACGCCCAAATGCCCTGCTGCCATGCAGATAAACACTGGCAGCGGCAGCAAGTGCATGCCCACAGCCACCCCTTGTTCCTTCACACCTTGTATCAGCTGTAATCCAGTCCAGTCCAGTGCTGCCTGCTGAGCAGCACTGACCAACACTGCCTGGGCCCAGGCTTTTATCTCTGAGGCCCCATTATGATGTCAGAAAGCTGGCTCTGGAATCCTGAGGGCTCCACTATGACACGTGCAAAGTTCCGTCTGAACTTTATATAAGACGGTGAGGCTCAGTCAGTCACTCAGGGCAACACTGCAACAGCCGGCCGCCAGGCTGTCTTTTTTTTGCACAGCTAGTTGCCTCCAGGAGGCCACAAGAGGGAGACAAGGGACTGCAAAATGGAAAATAGGCATCCACCAACTTTACAGACAACTTCTCCTTGCTCCTACAACCTCCATCCTTGCACAGTTTGTTATTCTTCTAGGTAACATAGTAACAAATCCAAATTGCTGCTCTCTTTGTAGGCAAGCAAGGCTTTGTTGCAACTGCAATTCTTACTTCTTCTTGAAATGTAGGGACGACAGTACATTCCATCACATCCATCTAGTGTACACAGGTAGGTCCATTGTGGCGGGCAGGCGAGCGGGCGGGCTGCTTTATTGGCTGTTTGCTGTTCCCCTACTCCACTCCACTATTTGACTGTTGTGCTGCAATCAATCAATCAATCAATCAATCAATCAATCAATCAATCAATCAATCAATCAATCAGTGGCTGGCTCAGGTGCAGCTCTTTAACTTACCTAAAAGGGAGGGCGGAGAGAAGACAAGGAAGGTGAATGAGGTGTTCCAATGTGAAATGCCGGAAACACAGAAACACAGACGACACACAACAAGAGGTGGCAATCTATTCATTAATTGCATTTAATCAATGAGCTCATTATCACTCATGCATTGTCCAACAGGTGTTGAAATAATGGGATTAAAAGGGGAGATCCCTTCAGAAAGACAGAAACAATAGCAAAGACAAAAAACACTTTTGGAATCTGCTTTTAGTCAACACATAAGGAAAGGGTGCACCGGTCCTGGAAATACTGCAATACCAGGTCAATGCGTGGAGTGGACAGAGCAAGCTCTATTTCCATCTCCCTGTTCTAAAAATCCATTTAATATATGGTCCCCAGATAGGGGACGTATCAGATATTAAACTGATAAGAACAGATACTACACTTGATCTTAGCCAAAAGGCCGAGAAGCGATAACCCGAACGGGCCGCGCGTTGCCCGAGCCTGCCCGATACTGCTGTTCAGCCCTTGCAGCGATTCAGCCTACTTCTAGGCAATTCCATGGGGCCCTGCAGGCTCACACACTCACAGCTACACGGGAGGTGAATAAAGGCCGGAGAGGAAGCCAGACAGGATTTGCTTCTTTTGCTTGCACCACAATGCAGTGCTGAAAGAGGAGGAATCTACATAAAAACGCCTTCCTGGCAACGCCCAAATGCCCTGCTGCCATGCAGATAAACACTGGCAGCGGCAGCAAGTGCATGCCCACAGCCACCCCTTGTTCCTTCACACCTTGTATCAGCTGTAATCCAGTCCAGTCCAGTGCTGCCTGCTGAGCAGCACTGACCAACACTGCCTGGGCCCAGGCTTTTATCTCTGAGGCCCCATTATGATGTCAGAAAGCTGGCTCTGGAATCCTGAGGGCTCCACTATGACACGTGCAAAGTTCCGTCTGAACTTTATATAAGACGGTGAGGCTCAGTCAGTCACTCAGTGTTGCCTGAGAGGGCAACACTGCAACAGCCGGCCGCCAGGCTGTCTTTTTTTTGCACAGCTAGTTGCCTCCAGGAGGCCACAAGAGGGAGACAAGGGACTGCAAAATGGAAAATAGGCATCCACCAACTTTACAGACAACTTCTCCTTGCTCCTACAACCTCCATCCTTGCACAGTTTGTTATTCTTCTAGGTAACATAGTAACAAATCCAAATTGCTGCTCTCTTTGTAGGCAAGCAAGGCTTTGTTGCAACTGCAATTCTTACTTCTTCTTGAAATGTAGGGACGACAGTACATTCCATCACATCCATCTAGTGTACACAGGTAGGTCCATTGTGGCGGGCAGGCGAGCGGGCGGGCTGCTTTATTGGCTGTTTGCTGTTCCCCTACTCCACTCCACTATTTGACTGTTGTGCTGCATCAATCAATCAATCAATCAATCAATCAATCAATCAATCAATCAATCAATCAATCAGTGGCTGGCTCAGGTGCAGCTCTTTAACTTACCTAAAAGGGAGGGCGGAGAGAAGACAAGGAAGGTGAATGAGGTGTTCCAATGTGAAATGCCGGAAACACAGAAACACAGACGACACACAACAAGAGGTGGCAATCTATTCATTAATTGCATTTAATCAATGAGCTCATTATCACTCATGCATTGTCCAACAGGTGTTGAAATAATGGGATTAAAAGGGGAGATCCCTTCAGAAAGACAGAAACAATAGCAAAGACAAAAAACACTTTTGGAATCTGCTTTTAGTCAACACATAAGGAAAGGGTGCACCGGTCCTGGAAATACTGCAATACCAGGTCAATGCGTGGAGTGGACAGAGCAAGCTCTATTTCCATCTCCCTGTTCTAAAAATCCATTTAATATATGGTCCCCAGATAGGGGACGTATCAGATATTAAACTGATAAGAACAGATACTACACTTGATCTTAGCCAAAAGGCCGAGAAGCGATAACCCGAACGGGCCGCGCGTTGCCCGAGCCTGCCCGATACTGCTGTTCAGCCCTTGCAGCGATTCAGCCTACTTCTAGGCAATTCCATGGGGCCCTGCAGGCTCACACACTCACAGCTACACGGGAGGTGAATAAAGGCCGGAGAGGAAGCCAGACAGGATTTGCTTCTTTTGCTTGCACCACAATGCAGTGCTGAAAGAGGAGGAATCTACATAAAAACGCCTTCCTGGCAACGCCCAAATGCCCTGCTGCCATGCAGATAAACACTGGCAGCGGCAGCAAGTGCATGCCCACAGCCACCCCTTGTTCCTTCACACCTTGTATCAGCTGTAATCCAGTCCAGTCCAGTGCTGCCTGCTGAGCAGCACTGACCAACACTGCCTGGGCCCAGGCTTTTATCTCTGAGGCCCCATTATGATGTCAGAAAGCTGGCTCTGGAATCCTGAGGGCTCCACTATGACACGTGCAAAGTTCCGTCTGAACTTTATATAAGACGGTGAGGCTCAGTCAGTCACTCAGTGTTGCCTGAGAGGGCAACACTGCAACAGCCGGCCGCCAGGCTGTCTTTTTTTTGCACAGCTAGTTGCCTCCAGGAGGCCACAAGAGGGAGACAAGGGACTGCAAAATGGAAAATAGGCATCCACCAACTTTACAGACAACTTCTCCTTGCTCCTACAACCTCCATCCTTGCACAGTTTGTTATTCTTCTAGGTAACATAGTAACAAATCCAAATTGCTGCTCTCTTTGTAGGCAAGCAAGGCTTTGTTGCAACTGCAATTCTTACTTCTTCTTGAAATGTAGGGACGACAGTACATTCCATCACATCCATCTAGTGTACACAGGTAGGTCCATTGTGGCGGGCAGGCGAGCGGGCGGGCTGCTTTATTGGCTGTTTGCTGTTCCCCTACTCCACTCCACTATTTGACTGTTGTGCTGCATCAATCAATCAATCAATCAATCAATCAATCAATCAATCAATCAATCAATCAATCAGTGGCTGGCTCAGGTGCAGCTCTTTAACTTACCTAAAAGGGAGGGCGGAGAGAAGACAAGGAAGGTGAATGAGGTGTTCCAATGTGAAATGCCGGAAACACAGAAACACAGACGACACACAACAAGAGGTGGCAATCTATTCATTAATTGCATTTAATCAATGAGCTCATTATCACTCATGCATTGTCCAACAGGTGTTGAAATAATGGGATTAAAAGGGGAGATCCCTTCAGAAAGACAGAAACAATAGCAAAGACAAAAAACACTTTTGGAATCTGCTTTTAGTCAACACATAAGGAAAGGGTGCACCGGTCCTGGAAATACTGCAATACCAGGTCAATGCGTGGAGTGGACAGAGCAAGCTCTATTTCCATCTCCCTGTTCTAAAAATCCATTTAATATATGGTCCCCAGATAGGGGACGTATCAGATATTAAACTGATAAGAACAGATACTACACTTGATCTTAGCCAAAAGGCCGAGAAGCGATAACCCGAACGGGCCGCGCGTTGCCCGAGCCTGCCCGATACTGCTGTTCAGCCCTTGCAGCGATTCAGCCTACTTCTAGGCAATTCCATGGGGCCCTGCAGGCTCACACACTCACAGCTACACGGGAGGTGAATAAAGGCCGGAGAGGAAGCCAGACAGGATTTGCTTCTTTTGCTTGCACCACAATGCAGTGCTGAAAGAGGAGGAATCTACATAAAAACACCTTCCTGGCAACGCCCAAATGCCCTGCTGCCATGCAGATAAACACTGGCAGCGGCAGCAAGTGCATGCCCACAGCCACCCCTTGTTCCTTCACACCTTGTATCAGCTGTAATCCAGTCCAGTCCAGTGCTGCCTGCTGAGCAGCACTGACCAACACTGCCTGGGCCCAGGCTTTTATCTCTGAGGCCCCATTATGATGTCAGAAAGCTGGCTCTGGAATCCTGAGGGCTCCACTATGACACGTGCAAAGTTCCGTCTGAACTTTATATAAGACGGTGAGGCTCAGTCAGTCACTCAGTGTTGCCTGAGAGGGCAACACTGCAACAGCCGGCCGCCAGGCTGTCTTTTTTTTGCACAGCTAGTTGCCTCCAGGAGGCCACAAGAGGGAGACAAGGGACTGCAAAATGGAAAATAGGCATCCACCAACTTTACAGACAACTTCTCCTTGCTCCTACAACCTCCATCCTTGCACAGTTTGTTATTCTTCTAGGTAACATAGTAACAAATCCAAATTGCTGCTCTCTTTGTAGGCAAGCAAGGCTTTGTTGCAACTGCAATTCTTACTTCTTCTTGAAATGTAGGGACGACAGTACATTCCATCACATCCATCTAGTGTACACAGGTAGGTCCATTGTGGCGGGCAGGCGAGCGGGCGGGCTGCTTTATTGGCTGTTTGCTGTTCCCCTACTCCACTCCACTATTTGACTGTTGTGCTGCATCAATCAATCAATCAATCAATCAATCAATCAATCAATCAATCAATCAATCAATCAGTGGCTGGCTCAGGTGCAGCTCTTTAACTTACCTAAAAGGGAGGGCGGAGAGAAGACAAGGAAGGTGAATGAGGTGTTCCAATGTGAAATGCCGGAAACACAGAAACACAGACGACACACAACAAGAGGTGGCAATCTATTCATTAATTGCATTTAATCAATGAGCTCATTATCACTCATGCATTGTCCAACAGGTGTTGAAATAATGGGATTAAAAGGGGAGATCCCTTCAGAAAGACAGAAACAATAGCAAAGACAAAAAACACTTTTGGAATCTGCTTTTAGTCAACACATAAGGAAAGGGTGCACCGGTCCTGGAAATACTGCAATACCAGGTCAATGCGTGGAGTGGACAGAGCAAGCTCTATTTCCATCTCCCTGTTCTAAAAATCCATTTAATATATGGTCCCCAGATAGGGGACGTATCAGATATTAAACTGATAAGAACAGATACTACACTTGATCTTAGCCAAAAGGCCGAGAAGCGATAACCCGAACGGGCCGCGCGTTGCCCGAGCCTGCCCGATACTGCTGTTCAGCCCTTGCAGCGATTCAGCCTACTTCTAGGCAATTCCATGGGGCCCTGCAGGCTCACACACTCACAGCTACACGGGAGGTGAATAAAGGCCGGAGAGGAAGCCAGACAGGATTTGCTTCTTTTGCTTGCACCACAATGCAGTGCTGAAAGAGGAGGAATCTACATAAAAACGCCTTCCTGGCAACGCCCAAATGCCCTGCTGCCATGCAGATAAACACTGGCAGCGGCAGCAAGTGCATGCCCACAGCCACCCCTTGTTCCTTCACACCTTGTATCAGCTGTAATCCAGTCCAGTCCAGTGCTGCCTGCTGAGCAGCACTGACCAACACTGCCTGGGCCCAGGCTTTTATCTCTGAGGCCCCATTATGATGTCAGAAAGCTGGCTCTGGAATCCTGAGGGCTCCACTATGACACGTGCAAAGTTCCGTCTGAACTTTATATAAGACGGTGAGGCTCAGTCAGTCACTCAGTGTTGCCTGAGAGGGCAACACTGCAACAGCCGGCCGCCAGGCTGTCTTTTTTTTGCACAGCTAGTTGCCTCCAGGAGGCCACAAGAGGGAGACAAGGGACTGCAAAATGGAAAATAGGCATCCACCAACTTTACAGACAACTTCTCCTTGCTCCTACAACCTCCATCCTTGCACAGTTTGTTATTCTTCTAGGTAACATAGTAACAAATCCAAATTGCTGCTCTCTTTGTAGGCAAGCAAGGCTTTGTTGCAACTGCAATTCTTACTTCTTCTTGAAATGTAGGGACGACAGTACATTCCATCACATCCATCTAGTGTACACAGGTAGGTCCATTGTGGCGGGCAGGCGAGCGGGCGGGCTGCTTTATTGGCTGTTTGCTGTTCCCCTACTCCACTCCACTATTTGACTGTTGTGCTGCATCAATCAATCAATCAATCAATCAATCAATCAATCAATCAATCAATCAATCAGTGGCTGGCTCAGGTGCAGCTCTTTAACTTACCTAAAAGGGAGGGCGGAGAGAAGACAAGGAAGGTGAATGAGGTGTTCCAATGTGAAATGCCGGAAACACAGAAACACAGACGACACACAACAAGAGGTGGCAATCTATTCATTAATTGCATTTAATCAATGAGCTCATTATCACTCATGCATTGTCCAACAGGTGTTGAAATAATGGGATTAAAAGGGGAGATCCCTTCAGAAAGACAGAAACAATAGCAAAGACAAAAAACACTTTTGGAATCTGCTTTTAGTCAACACATAAGGAAAGGGTGCACCGGTCCTGGAAATACTGCAATACCAGGTCAATGCGTGGAGTGGACAGAGCAAGCTCTATTTCCATCTCCCTGTTCTAAAAATCCATTTAATATATGGTCCCCAGATAGGGGACGTATCAGATATTAAACTGATAAGAACAGATACTACACTTGATCTTAGCCAAAAGGCCGAGAAGCGATAACCCGAACGGGCCGCGCGTTGCCCGAGCCTGCCCGATACTGCTGTTCAGCCCTTGCAGCGATTCAGCCTACTTCTAGGCAATTCCATGGGGCCCTGCAGGCTCACACACTCACAGCTACACGGGAGGTGAATAAAGGCCGGAGAGGAAGCCAGACAGGATTTGCTTCTTTTGCTTGCACCACAATGCAGTGCTGAAAGAGGAGGAATCTACATAAAAACGCCTTCCTGGCAACGCCCAAATGCCCTGCTGCCATGCAGATAAACACTGGCAGCGGCAGCAAGTGCATGCCCACAGCCACCCCTTGTTCCTTCACACCTTGTATCAGCTGTAATCCAGTCCAGTCCAGTGCTGCCTGCTGAGCAGCACTGACCAACACTGCCTGGGCCCAGGCTTTTATCTCTGAGGCCCCATTATGATGTCAGAAAGCTGGCTCTGGAATCCTGAGGGCTCCACTATGACACGTGCAAAGTTCCGTCTGAACTTTATATAAGACGGTGAGGCTCAGTCAGTCACTCAGTGTTGCCTGAGAGGGCAACACTGCAACAGCCGGCCGCCAGGCTGTCTTTTTTTTGCACAGCTAGTTGCCTCCAGGAGGCCACAAGAGGGAGACAAGGGACTGCAAAATGGAAAATAGGCATCCACCAACTTTACAGACAACTTCTCCTTGCTCCTACAACCTCCATCCTTGCACAGTTTGTTATTCTTCTAGGTAACATAGTAACAAATCCAAATTGCTGCTCTCTTTGTAGGCAAGCAAGGCTTTGTTGCAACTGCAATTCTTACTTCTTCTTGAAATGTAGGGACGACAGTACATTCCATCACATCCATCTAGTGTACACAGGTAGGTCCATTGTGGCGGGCAGGCGAGCGGGCGGGCTGCTTTATTGGCTGTTTGCTGTTCCCCTACTCCACTCCACTATTTGACTGTTGTGCTGCATCAATCAATCAATCAATCAATCAATCAATCAATCAATCAATCAATCAGTGGCTGGCTCAGGTGCAGCTCTTTAACTTACCTAAAAGGGAGGGCGGAGAGAAGACAAGGAAGGTGAATGAGGTGTTCCAATGTGAAATGCCGGAAACACAGAAACACAGACGACACACAACAAGAGGTGGCAATCTATTCATTAATTGCATTTAATCAATGAGCTCATTATCACTCATGCATTGTCCAACAGGTGTTGAAATAATGGGATTAAAAGGGGAGATCCCTTCAGAAAGACAGAAACAATAGCAAAGACAAAAAACACTTTTGGAATCTGCTTTTAGTCAACACATAAGGAAAGGGTGCACCGGTCCTGGAAATACTGCAATACCAGGTCAATGCGTGGAGTGGACAGAGCAAGCTCTATTTCCATCTCCCTGTTCTAAAAATCCATTTAATATATGGTCCCCAGATAGGGGACGTATCAGATATTAAACTGATAAGAACAGATACTACACTTGATCTTAGCCAAAAGGCCGAGAAGCGATAACCCGAACGGGCCGCGCGTTGCCCGAGCCTGCCCGATACTGCTGTTCAGCCCTTGCAGCGATTCAGCCTACTTCTAGGCAATTCCATGGGGCCCTGCAGGCTCACACACTCACAGCTACACGGGAGGTGAATAAAGGCCGGAGAGGAAGCCAGACAGGATTTGCTTCTTTTGCTTGCACCACAATGCAGTGCTGAAAGAGGAGGAATCTACATAAAAACGCCTTCCTGGCAACGCCCAAATGCCCTGCTGCCATGCAGATAAACACTGGCAGCGGCAGCAAGTGCATGCCCACAGCCACCCCTTGTTCCTTCACACCTTGTATCAGCTGTAATCCAGTCCAGTCCAGTGCTGCCTGCTGAGCAGCACTGACCAACACTGCCTGGGCCCAGGCTTTTATCTCTGAGGCCCCATTATGATGTCAGAAAGCTGGCTCTGGAATCCTGAGGGCTCCACTATGACACGTGCAAAGTTCCGTCTGAACTTTATATAAGACGGTGAGGCTCAGTCAGTCACTCAGTGTTGCCTGAGAGGGCAACACTGCAACAGCCGGCCGCCAGGCTGTCTTTTTTTTGCACAGCTAGTTGCCTCCAGGAGGCCACAAGAGGGAGACAAGGGACTGCAAAATGGAAAATAGGCATCCACCAACTTTACAGACAACTTCTCCTTGCTCCTACAACCTCCATCCTTGCACAGTTTGTTATTCTTCTAGGTAACATAGTAACAAATCCAAATTGCTGCTCTCTTTGTAGGCAAGCAAGGCTTTGTTGCAACTGCAATTCTTACTTCTTCTTGAAATGTAGGGACGACAGTACATTCCATCACATCCATCTAGTGTACACAGGTAGGTCCATTGTGGCGGGCAGGCGAGCGGGCGGGCTGCTTTATTGGCTGTTTGCTGTTCCCCTACTCCACTCCACTATTTGACTGTTGTGCTGCATCAATCAATCAATCAATCAATCAATCAATCAATCAATCAATCAATCAATCAATCAATCAGTGGCTGGCTCAGGTGCAGCTCTTTAACTTACCTAAAAGGGAGGGCGGAGAGAAGACAAGGAAGGTGAATGAGGTGTTCCAATGTGAAATGCCGGAAACACAGAAACACAGACGACACACAACAAGAGGTGGCAATCTATTCATTAATTGCATTTAATCAATGAGCTCATTATCACTCATGCATTGTCCAACAGGTGTTGAAATAATGGGATTAAAAGGGGAGATCCCTTCAGAAAGACAGAAACAATAGCAAAGACAAAAAACACTTTTGGAATCTGCTTTTAGTCAACACATAAGGAAAGGGTGCACCGGTCCTGGAAATACTGCAATACCAGGTCAATGCGTGGAGTGGACAGAGCAAGCTCTATTTCCATCTCCCTGTTCTAAAAATCCATTTAATATATGGTCCCCAGATAGGGGACGTATCAGATATTAAACTGATAAGAACAGATACTACACTTGATCTTAGCCAAAAGGCCGAGAAGCGATAACCCGAACGGGCCGCGCGTTGCCCGAGCCTGCCCGATACTGCTGTTCAGCCCTTGCAGCGATTCAGCCTACTTCTAGGCAATTCCATGGGGCCCTGCAGGCTCACACACTCACAGCTACACGGGAGGTGAATAAAGGCCGGAGAGGAAGCCAGACAGGATTTGCTTCTTTTGCTTGCACCACAATGCAGTGCTGAAAGAGGAGGAATCTACATAAAAACGCCTTCCTGGCAACGCCCAAATGCCCTGCTGCCATGCAGATAAACACTGGCAGCGGCAGCAAGTGCATGCCCACAGCCACCCCTTGTTCCTTCACACCTTGTATCAGCTGTAATCCAGTCCAGTCCAGTGCTGCCTGCTGAGCAGCACTGACCAACACTGCCTGGGCCCAGGCTTTTATCTCTGAGGCCCCATTATGATGTCAGAAAGCTGGCTCTGGAATCCTGAGGGCTCCACTATGACACGTGCAAAGTTCCGTCTGAACTTTATATAAGACGGTGAGGCTCAGTCAGTCACTCAGTGTTGCCTGAGAGGGCAACACTGCAACAGCCGGCCGCCAGGCTGTCTTTTTTTTGCACAGCTAGTTGCCTCCAGGAGGCCACAAGAGGGAGACAAGGGACTGCAAAATGGAAAATAGGCATCCACCAACTTTACAGACAACTTCTCCTTGCTCCTACAACCTCCATCCTTGCACAGTTTGTTATTCTTCTAGGTAACATAGTAACAAATCCAAATTGCTGCTCTCTTTGTAGGCAAGCAAGGCTTTGTTGCAACTGCAATTCTTACTTCTTCTTGAAATGTAGGGACGACAGTACATTCCATCACATCCATCTAGTGTACACAGGTAGGTCCATTGTGGCGGGCAGGCGAGCGGGCGGGCTGCTTTATTGGCTGTTTGCTGTTCCCCTACTCCACTCCACTATTTGACTGTTGTGCTGCATCAATCAATCAATCAATCAATCAATCAATCAATCAATCAATCAATCAATCAATCAGTGGCTGGCTCAGGTGCAGCTCTTTAACTTACCTAAAAGGGAGGGCGGAGAGAAGACAAGGAAGGTGAATGAGGTGTTCCAATGTGAAATGCCGGAAACACAGAAACACAGACGACACACAACAAGAGGTGGCAATCTATTCATTAATTGCATTTAATCAATGAGCTCATTATCACTCATGCATTGTCCAACAGGTGTTGAAATAATGGGATTAAAAGGGGAGATCCCTTCAGAAAGACAGAAACAATAGCAAAGACAAAAAACACTTTTGGAATCTGCTTTTAGTCAACACATAAGGAAAGGGTGCACCGGTCCTGGAAATACTGCAATACCAGGTCAATGCGTGGAGTGGACAGAGCAAGCTCTATTTCCATCTCCCTGTTCTAAAAATCCATTTAATATATGGTCCCCAGATAGGGGACGTATCAGATATTAAACTGATAAGAACAGATACTACACTTGATCTTAGCCAAAAGGCCGAGAAGCGATAACCCGAACGGGCCGCGCGTTGCCCGAGCCTGCCCGATACTGCTGTTCAGCCCTTGCAGCGATTCAGCCTACTTCTAGGCAATTCCATGGGGCCCTGCAGGCTCACACACTCACAGCTACACGGGAGGTGAATAAAGGCCGGAGAGGAAGCCAGACAGGATTTGCTTCTTTTGCTTGCACCACAATGCAGTGCTGAAAGAGGAGGAATCTACATAAAAACGCCTTCCTGGCAACGCCCAAATGCCCTGCTGCCATGCAGATAAACACTGGCAGCGGCAGCAAGTGCATGCCCACAGCCACCCCTTGTTCCTTCACACCTTGTATCAGCTGTAATCCAGTCCAGTCCAGTGCTGCCTGCTGAGCAGCACTGACCAACACTGCCTGGGCCCAGGCTTTTATCTCTGAGGCCCCATTATGATGTCAGAAAGCTGGCTCTGGAATCCTGAGGGCTCCACTATGACACGTGCAAAGTTCCGTCTGAACTTTATATAAGACGGTGAGGCTCAGTCAGTCACTCAGTGTTGCCTGAGAGGGCAACACTGCAACAGCCGGCCGCCAGGCTGTCTTTTTTTTGCACAGCTAGTTGCCTCCAGGAGGCCACAAGAGGGAGACAAGGGACTGCAAAATGGAAAATAGGCATCCACCAACTTTACAGACAACTTCTCCTTGCTCCTACAACCTCCATCCTTGCACAGTTTGTTATTCTTCTAGGTAACATAGTAACAAATCCAAATTGCTGCTCTCTTTGTAGGCAAGCAAGGCTTTGTTGCAACTGCAATTCTTACTTCTTCTTGAAATGTAGGGACGACAGTACATTCCATCACATCCATCTAGTGTACACAGGTAGGTCCATTGTGGCGGGCAGGCGAGCGGGCGGGCTGCTTTATTGGCTGTTTGCTGTTCCCCTACTCCACTCCACTATTTGACTGTTGTGCTGCATCAATCAATCAATCAATCAATCAATCAATCAATCAATCAATCAATCAATCAAGTGGCTGGCTCAGGTGCAGCTCTTTAACTTACCTAAAAGGGAGGGCGGAGAGAAGACAAGGAAGGTGAATGAGGTGTTCCAATGTGAAATGCCGGAAACACAGAAACACAGACGACACACAACAAGAGGTGGCAATCTATTCATTAATTGCATTTAATCAATGAGCTCATTATCACTCATGCATTGTCCAACAGGTGTTGAAATAATGGGATTAAAAGGGGAGATCCCTTCAGAAAGACAGAAACAATAGCAAAGACAAAAAACACTTTTGGAATCTGCTTTTAGTCAACACATAAGGAAAGGGTGCACCGGTCCTGGAAATACTGCAATACCAGGTCAATGCGTGGAGTGGACAGAGCAAGCTCTATTTCCATCTCCCTGTTCTAAAAATCCATTTAATATATGGTCCCCAGATAGGGGACGTATCAGATATTAAACTGATAAGAACAGATACTACACTTGATCTTAGCCAAAAGGCCGAGAAGCGATAACCCGAACGGGCCGCGCGTTGCCCGAGCCTGCCCGATACTGCTGTTCAGCCCTTGCAGCGATTCAGCCTACTTCTAGGCAATTCCATGGGGCCCTGCAGGCTCACACACTCACAGCTACACGGGAGGTGAATAAAGGCCGGAGAGGAAGCCAGACAGGATTTGCTTCTTTTGCTTGCACCACAATGCAGTGCTGAAAGAGGAGGAATCTACATAAAAACGCCTTCCTGGCAACGCCCAAATGCCCTGCTGCCATGCAGATAAACACTGGCAGCGGCAGCAAGTGCATGCCCACAGCCACCCCTTGTTCCTTCACACCTTGTATCAGCTGTAATCCAGTCCAGTCCAGTGCTGCCTGCTGAGCAGCACTGACCAACACTGCCTGGGCCCAGGCTTTTATCTCTGAGGCCCCATTATGATGTCAGAAAGCTGGCTCTGGAATCCTGAGGGCTCCACTATGACACGTGCAAAGTTCCGTCTGAACTTTATATAAGACGGTGAGGCTCAGTCAGTCACTCAGTGTTGCCTGAGAGGGCAACACTGCAACAGCCGGCCGCCAGGCTGTCTTTTTTTTGCACAGCTAGTTGCCTCCAGGAGGCCACAAGAGGGAGACAAGGGACTGCAAAATGGAAAATAGGCATCCACCAACTTTACAGACAACTTCTCCTTGCTCCTACAACCTCCATCCTTGCACAGTTTGTTATTCTTCTAGGTAACATAGTAACAAATCCAAATTGCTGCTCTCTTTGTAGGCAAGCAAGGCTTTGTTGCAACTGCAATTCTTACTTCTTCTTGAAATGTAGGGACGACAGTACATTCCATCACATCCATCTAGTGTACACAGGTAGGTCCATTGTGGCGGGCAGGCGAGCGGGCGGGCTGCTTTATTGGCTGTTTGCTGTTCCCCTACTCCACTCCACTATTTGACTGTTGTGCTGCATCAATCAATCAATCAATCAATCAATCAATCAATCAATCAATCAATCAATCAATCAATCAATCAATCAGTGGCTGGCTCAGGTGCAGCTCTTTAACTTACCTAAAAGGGAGGGCGGAGAGAAGACAAGGAAGGTGAATGAGGTGTTCCAATGTGAAATGCCGGAAACACAGAAACACAGACGACACACAACAAGAGGTGGCAATCTATTCATTAATTGCATTTAATCAATGAGCTCATTATCACTCATGCATTGTCCAACAGGTGTTGAAATAATGGGATTAAAAGGGGAGATCCCTTCAGAAAGACAGAAACAATAGCAAAGACAAAAAACACTTTTGGAATCTGCTTTTAGTCAACACATAAGGAAAGGGTGCACCGGTCCTGGAAATACTGCAATACCAGGTCAATGCGTGGAGTGGACAGAGCAAGCTCTATTTCCATCTCCCTGTTCTAAAAATCCATTTAATATATGGTCCCCAGATAGGGGACGTATCAGATATTAAACTGATAAGAACAGATACTACACTTGATCTTAGCCAAAAGGCCGAGAAGCGATAACCCGAACGGGCCGCGCGTTGCCCGAGCCTGCCCGATACTGCTGTTCAGCCCTTGCAGCGATTCAGCCTACTTCTAGGCAATTCCATGGGGCCCTGCAGGCTCACACACTCACAGCTACACGGGAGGTGAATAAAGGCCGGAGAGGAAGCCAGACAGGATTTGCTTCTTTTGCTTGCACCACAATGCAGTGCTGAAAGAGGAGGAATCTACATAAAAACGCCTTCCTGGCAACGCCCAAATGCCCTGCTGCCATGCAGATAAACACTGGCAGCGGCAGCAAGTGCATGCCCACAGCCACCCCTTGTTCCTTCACACCTTGTATCAGCTGTAATCCAGTCCAGTCCAGTGCTGCCTGCTGAGCAGCACTAACCAACACTGCCTGGGCCCAGGCTTTTATCTCTGAGGCCCCATTATGATGTCAGAAAGCTGGCTCTGGAATCCTGAGGGCTCCACTATGACACGTGCAAAGTTCCGTCTGAACTTTATATAAGACGGTGAGGCTCAGTCAGTCACTCAGTGTTGCCTGAGAGGGCAACACTGCAACAGCCGGCCGCCAGGCTGTCTTTTTTTTGCACAGCTAGTTGCCTCCAGGAGGCCACAAGAGGGAGACAAGGGACTGCAAAATGGAAAATAGGCATCCACCAACTTTACAGACAACTTCTCCTTGCTCCTACAACCTCCATCCTTGCACAGTTTGTTATTCTTCTAGGTAACATAGTAACAAATCCAAATTGCTGCTCTCTTTGTAGGCAAGCAAGGCTTTGTTGCAACTGCAATTCTTACTTCTTCTTGAAATGTAGGGACGACAGTACATTCCATCACATCCATCTAGTGTACACAGGTAGGTCCATTGTGGCGGGCAGGCGAGCGGGCGGGCTGCTTTATTGGCTGTTTGCTGTTCCCCTACTCCACTCCACTATTTGACTGTTGTGCTGCATCAATCAATCAATCAATCAATCAATCAATCAATCAATCAATCAATCAATCAATCAATCAATCAATCAGTGGCTGGCTCAGGTGCAGCTCTTTAACTTACCTAAAAGGGAGGGCGGAGAGAAGACAAGGAAGGTGAATGAGGTGTTCCAATGTGAAATGCCGGAAACACAGAAACACAGACGACACACAACAAGAGGTGGCAATCTATTCATTAATTGCATTTAATCAATGAGCTCATTATCACTCATGCATTGTCCAACAGGTGTTGAAATAATGGGATTAAAAGGGGAGATCCCTTCAGAAAGACAGAAACAATAGCAAAGACAAAAAACACTTTTGGAATCTGCTTTTAGTCAACACATAAGGAAAGGGTGCACCGGTCCTGGAAATACTGCAATACCAGGTCAATGCGTGGAGTGGACAGAGCAAGCTCTATTTCCATCTCCCTGTTCTAAAAATCCATTTAATATATGGTCCCCAGATAGGGGACGTATCAGATATTAAACTGATAAGAACAGATACTACACTTGATCTTAGCCAAAAGGCCGAGAAGCGATAACCCGAACGGGCCGCGCGTTGCCCGAGCCTGCCCGATACTGCTGTTCAGCCCTTGCAGCGATTCAGCCTACTTCTAGGCAATTCCATGGGGCCCTGCAGGCTCACACACTCACAGCTACACGGGAGGTGAATAAAGGCCGGAGAGGAAGCCAGACAGGATTTGCTTCTTTTGCTTGCACCACAATGCAGTGCTGAAAGAGGAGGAATCTACATAAAAACGCCTTCCTGGCAACGCCCAAATGCCCTGCTGCCATGCAGATAAACACTGGCAGCGGCAGCAAGTGCATGCCCACAGCCACCCTTTGTTCCTTCACACCTTGTATCAGCTGTAATCCAGTCCAGTCCAGTGCTGCCTGCTGAGCAGCACTGACCAACACTGCCTGGGCCCAGGCTTTTATCTCTGAGGCCCCATTATGATGTCAGAAAGCTGGCTCTGGAATCCTGAGGGCTCCACTATGACACGTGCAAAGTTCCGTCTGAACTTTATATAAGACGGTGAGGCTCAGTCAGTCACTCAGTGTTGCCTGAGAGGGCAACACTGCAACAGCCGGCCGCCAGGCTGTCTTTTTTTTGCACAGCTAGTTGCCTCCAGGAGGCCACAAGAGGGAGACAAGGGACTGCAAAATGGAAAATAGGCATCCACCAACTTTACAGACAACTTCTCCTTGCTCCTACAACCTCCATCCTTGCACAGTTTGTTATTCTTCTAGGTAACATAGTAACAAATCCAAATTGCTGCTCTCTTTGTAGGCAAGCAAGGCTTTGTTGCAACTGCAATTCTTACTTCTTCTTGAAATGTAGGGACGACAGTACATTCCATCACATCCATCTAGTGTACACAGGTAGGTCCATTGTGGCGGGCAGGCGAGCGGGCGGGCTGCTTTATTGGCTGTTTGCTGTTCCCCTACTCCACTCCACTATTTGACTGTTGTGCTGCATCAATCAATCAATCAATCAATCAATCAATCAATCAGTGGCTGGCTCAGGTGCAGCTCTTTAACTTACCTAAAAGGGAGGGCGGAGAGAAGACAAGGAAGGTGAATGAGGTGTTCCAATGTGAAATGCCGGAAACACAGAAACACAGACGACACACAACAAGAGGTGGCAATCTATTCATTAATTGCATTTAATCAATGAGCTCATTATCACTCATGCATTGTCCAACAGGTGTTGAAATAATGGGATTAAAAGGGGAGATCCCTTCAGAAAGACAGAAACAATAGCAAAGACAAAAAACACTTTTGGAATCTGCTTTTAGTCAACACATAAGGAAAGGGTGCACCGGTCCTGGAAATACTGCAATACCAGGTCAATGCGTGGAGTGGACAGAGCAAGCTCTATTTCCATCTCCCTGTTCTAAAAATCCATTTAATATATGGTCCCCAGATAGGGGACGTATCAGATATTAAACTGATAAGAACAGATACTACACTTGATCTTAGCCAAAAGGCCGAGAAGCGATAACCCGAACGGGCCGCGCGTTGCCCGAGCCTGCCCGATACTGCTGTTCAGCCCTTGCAGCGATTCAGCCTACTTCTAGGCAATTCCATGGGGCCCTGCAGGCTCACACACTCACAGCTACACGGGAGGTGAATAAAGGCCGGAGAGGAAGCCAGACAGGATTTGCTTCTTTTGCTTGCACCACAATGCAGTGCTGAAAGAGGAGGAATCTACATAAAAACGCCTTCCTGGCAACGCCCAAATGCCCTGCTGCCATGCAGATAAACACTGGCAGCGGCAGCAAGTGCATGCCCACAGCCACCCCTTGTTCCTTCACACCTTGTATCAGCTGTAATCCAGTCCAGTCCAGTGCTGCCTGCTGAGCAGCACTGACCAACACTGCCTGGGCCCAGGCTTTTATCTCTGAGGCCCCATTATGATGTCAGAAAGCTGGCTCTGGAATCCTGAGGGCTCCACTATGACACGTGCAAAGTTCCGTCTGAACTGTATATAAGACGGTGAGGCTCAGTCAGTCACTCAGTGTTGCCTGAGAGGGCAACACTGCAACAGCCGGCCGCCAGGCTGTCTTTTTTTTGCACAGCTAGTTGCCTCCAGGAGGCCACAAGAGGGAGACAAGGGACTGCAAAATGGAAAATAGGCATCCACCAACTTTACAGACAACTTCTCCTTGCTCCTACAACCTCCATCCTTGCACAGTTTGTTATTCTTCTAGGTAACATAGTAACAAATCCAAATTGCTGCTCTCTTTGTAGGCAAGCAAGGCTTTGTTGCAACTGCAATTCTTACTTCTTCTTGAAATGTAGGGACGACAGTACATTCCATCACATCCATCTAGTGTACACAGGTAGGTCCATTGTGGCGGGCAGGCGAGCGGGCGGGCTGCTTTATTGGCTGTTTGCTGTTCCCCTACTCCACTCCACTATTTGACTGTTGTGCTGCATCAATCAATCAATCAATCAATCAATCAATCAATCAATCAATCAATCAGTGGCTGGCTCAGGTGCAGCTCTTTAACTTACCTAAAAGGGAGGGCGGAGAGAAGACAAGGAAGGTGAATGAGGTGTTCCAATGTGAAATGCCGGAAACACAGAAACACAGACGACACACAACAAGAGGTGGCAATCTATTCATTAATTGCATTTAATCAATGAGCTCATTATCACTCATGCATTGTCCAACAGGTGTTGAAATAATGGGATTAAAAGGGGAGATCCCTTCAGAAAGACAGAAACAATAGCAAAGACAAAAAACACTTTTGGAATCTGCTTTTAGTCAACACATAAGGAAAGGGTGCACCGGTCCTGGAAATACTGCAATACCAGGTCAATGCGTGGAGTGGACAGAGCAAGCTCTATTTCCATCTCCCTGTTCTAAAAATCCATTTAATATATGGTCCCCAGATAGGGGACGTATCAGATATTAAACTGATAAGAACAGATACTACACTTGATCTTAGCCAAAAGGCCGAGAAGCGATAACCCGAACGGGCCGCGCGTTGCCCGAGCCTGCCCGATACTGCTGTTCAGCCCTTGCAGCGATTCAGCCTACTTCTAGGCAATTCCATGGGGCCCTGCAGGCTCACACACTCACAGCTACACGGGAGGTGAATAAAGGCCGGAGAGGAAGCCAGACAGGATTTGCTTCTTTTGCTTGCACCACAATGCAGTGCTGAAAGAGGAGGAATCTACATAAAAACGCCTTCCTGGCAACGCCCAAATGCCCTGCTGCCATGCAGATAAACACTGGCAGCGGCAGCAAGTGCATGCCCACAGCCACCCCTTGTTCCTTCACACCTTGTATCAGCTGTAATCCAGTCCAGTCCAGTGCTGCCTGCTGAGCAGCACTGACCAACACTGCCTGGGCCCAGGCTTTTATCTCTGAGGCCCCATTATGATGTCAGAAAGCTGGCTCTGGAATCCTGAGGGCTCCACTATGACACGTGCAAAGTTCCGTCTGAACTTTATATAAGACGGTGAGGCTCAGTCAGTCACTCAGTGTTGCCTGAGAGGGCAACACTGCAACAGCCGGCCGCCAGGCTGTCTTTTTTTTGCACAGCTAGTTGCCTCCAGGAGGCCACAAGAGGGAGACAAGGGACTGCAAAATGGAAAATAGGCATCCACCAACTTTACAGACAACTTCTCCTTGCTCCTACAACCTCCATCCTTGCACAGTTTGTTATTCTTCTAGGTAACATAGTAACAAATCCAAATTGCTGCTCTCTTTGTAGGCAAGCAAGGCTTTGTTGCAACTGCAATTCTTACTTCTTCTTGAAATGTAGGGACGACAGTACATTCCATCACATCCATCTAGTGTACACAGGTAGGTCCATTGTGGCGGGCAGGCGAGCGGGCGGGCTGCTTTATTGGCTGTTTGCTGTTCCCCTACTCCACTCCACTATTTGACTGTTGTGCTGCATCAATCAATCAATCAATCAATCAATCAATCAATCAATCAATCCATCAATCAATCAATCAGTGGCTGGCTCAGGTGCAGCTCTTTAACTTACCTAAAAGGGAGGGCGGAGAGAAGACAAGGAAGGTGAATGAGGTGTTCCAATGTGAAATGCCGGAAACACAGAAACACAGACGACACACAACAAGAGGTGGCAATCTATTCATTAATTGCATTTAATCAATGAGCTCATTATCACTCATGCATTGTCCAACAGGTGTTGAAATAATGGGATTAAAAGGGGAGATCCCTTCAGAAAGACAGAAACAATAGCAAAGACAAAAAACACTTTTGGAATCTGCTTTTAGTCAACACATAAGGAAAGGGTGCACCGGTCCTGGAAATACTGCAATACCAGGTCAATGCGTGGAGTGGACAGAGCAAGCTCTATTTCCATCTCCCTGTTCTAAAAATCCATTTAATATATGGTCCCCAGATAGGGGACGTATCAGATATTAAACTGATAAGAACAGATACTACACTTGATCTTAGCCAAAAGGCCGAGAAGCGATAACCCGAACGGGCCGCGCGTTGCCCGAGCCTGCCCGATACTGCTGTTCAGCCCTTGCAGCGATTCAGCCTACTTCTAGGCAATTCCATGGGGCCCTGCAGGCTCACACACTCACAGCTACACGGGAGGTGAATAAAGGCCGGAGAGGAAGCCAGACAGGATTTGCTTCTTTTGCTTGCACCACAATGCAGTGCTGAAAGAGGAGGAATCTACATAAAAACGCCTTCCTGGCAACGCCCAAATGCCCTGCTGCCATGCAGATAAACACTGGCAGCGGCAGCAAGTGCATGCCCACAGCCACCCCTTGTTCCTTCACACCTTGTATCAGCTGTAATCCAGTCCAGTCCAGTGCTGCCTGCTGAGCAGCACTGACCAACACTGCCTGGGCCCAGGCTTTTATCTCTGAGGCCCCATTATGATGTCAGAAAGCTGGCTCTGGAATCCTGAGGGCTCCACTATGACACGTGCAAAGTTCCGTCTGAACTTTATATAAGACGGTGAGGCTCAGTCAGTCACTCAGTGTTGCCTGAGAGGGCAACACTGCAACAGCCGGCCGCCAGGCTGTCTTTTTTTTGCACAGCTAGTTGCCTCCAGGAGGCCACAAGAGGGAGACAAGGGACTGCAAAATGGAAAATAGGCATCCACCAACTTTACAGACAACTTCTCCTTGCTCCTACAACCTCCATCCTTGCACAGTTTGTTATTCTTCTAGGTAACATAGTAACAAATCCAAATTGCTGCTCTCTTTGTAGGCAAGCAAGGCTTTGTTGCAACTGCAATTCTTACTTCTTCTTGAAATGTAGGGACGACAGTACATTCCATCACATCCATCTAGTGTACACAGGTAGGTCCATTGTGGCGGGCAGGCGAGCGGGCGGGCTGCTTTATTGGCTGTTTGCTGTTCCCCTACTCCACTCCACTATTTGACTGTTGTGCTGCATCAATCAATCAATCAATCAATCAATCAATCAATCAATCAATCAGTGGCTGGCTCAGGTGCAGCTCTTTAACTTACCTAAAAGGGAGGGCGGAGAGAAGACAAGGAAGGTGAATGAGGTGTTCCAATGTGAAATGCCGGAAACACAGAAACACAGACGACACACAACAAGAGGTGGCAATCTATTCATTAATTGCATTTAATCAATGAGCTCATTATCACTCATGCATTGTCCAACAGGTGTTGAAATAATGGGATTAAAAGGGGAGATCCCTTCAGAAAGACAGAAACAATAGCAAAGACAAAAAACACTTTTGGAATCTGCTTTTAGTCAACACATAAGGAAAGGGTGCACCGGTCCTGGAAATACTGCAATACCAGGTCAATGCGTGGAGTGGACAGAGCAAGCTCTATTTCCATCTCCCTGTTCTAAAAATCCATTTAATATATGGTCCCCAGATAGGGGACGTATCAGATATTAAACTGATAAGAACAGATACTACACTTGATCTTAGCCAAAAGGCCGAGAAGCGATAACCCGAACGGGCCGCGCGTTGCCCGAGCCTGCCCGATACTGCTGTTCAGCCCTTGCAGCGATTCAGCCTACTTCTAGGCAATTCCATGGGGCCCTGCAGGCTCACACACTCACAGCTACACGGGAGGTGAATAAAGGCCGGAGAGGAAGCCAGACAGGATTTGCTTCTTTTGCTTGCACCACAATGCAGTGCTGAAAGAGGAGGAATCTACATAAAAACGCCTTCCTGGCAACGCCCAAATGCCCTGCTGCCATGCAGATAAACACTGGCAGCGGCAGCAAGTGCATGCCCACAGCCACCCCTTGTTCCTTCACACCTTGTATCAGCTGTAATCCAGTCCAGTCCAGTGCTGCCTGCTGAGCAGCACTGACCAACACTGCCTGGGCCCAGGCTTTTATCTCTGAGGCCCCATTATGATGTCAGAAAGCTGGCTCTGGAATCCTGAGGGCTCCACTATGACACGTGCAAAGTTCCGTCTGAACTTTATATAAGACGGTGAGGCTCAGTCAGTCACTCAGTGTTGCCTGAGAGGGCAACACTGCAACAGCCGGCCGCCAGGCTGTCTTTTTTTTGCACAGCTAGTTGCCTCCAGGAGGCCACAAGAGGGAAACAAGGGACTGCAAAATGGAAAATAGGCATCCACCAACTTTACAGACAACTTCTCCTTGCTCCTACAACCTCCATCCTTGCACAGTTTGTTATTCTTCTAGGTAACATAGTAACAAATCCAAATTGCTGCTCTCTTTGTAGGCAAGCAAGGCTTTGTTGCAACTGCAATTCTTACTTCTTCTTGAAATGTAGGGACGACAGTACATTCCATCACATCCATCTAGTGTACACAGGTAGGTCCATTGTGGCGGGCAGGCGAGCGGGCGGGCTGCTTTATTGGCTGTTTGCTGTTCCCCTACTCCACTCCACTATTTGACTGTTGTGCTGCATCAATCAATCAATCAATCAATCAATCAATCAATCAATCAATCAATCAATCAATCAATCAGTGGCTGGCTCAGGTGCAGCTCTTTAACTTACCTAAAAGGGAGGGCGGAGAGAAGACAAGGAAGGTGAATGAGGTGTTCCAATGTGAAATGCCGGAAACACAGAAACACAGACGACACACAACAAGAGGTGGCAATCTATTCATTAATTGCATTTAATCAATGAGCTCATTATCACTCATGCATTGTCCAACAGGTGTTGAAATAATGGGATTAAAAGGGGAGATCCCTTCAGAAAGACAGAAACAATAGCAAAGACAAAAAACACTTTTGGAATCTGCTTTTAGTCAACACATAAGGAAAGGGTGCACCGGTCCTGGAAATACTGCAATACCAGGTCAATGCGTGGAGTGGACAGAGCAAGCTCTATTTCCATCTCCCTGTTCTAAAAATCCATTTAATATATGGTCCCCAGATAGGGGACGTATCAGATATTAAACTGATAAGAACAGATACTACACTTGATCTTAGCCAAAAGGCCGAGAAGCGATAACCCGAACGGGCCGCGCGTTGCCCGAGCCTGCCCGATACTGCTGTTCAGCCCTTGCAGCGATTCAGCCTACTTCTAGGCAATTCCATGGGGCCCTGCAGGCTCACACACTCACAGCTACACGGGAGGTGAATAAAGGCCGGAGAGGAAGCCAGACAGGATTTGCTTCTTTTGCTTGCACCACAATGCAGTGCTGAAAGAGGAGGAATCTACATAAAAACGCCTTCCTGGCAACGCCCAAATGCCCTGCTGCCATGCAGATAAACACTGGCAGCGGCAGCAAGTGCATGCCCACAGCCACCCCTTGTTCCTTCACACCTTGTATCAGCTGTAATCCAGTCCAGTCCAGTGCTGCCTGCTGAGCAGCACTGACCAACACTGCCTGGGCCCAGGCTTTTATCTCTGAGGCCCCATTATGATGTCAGAAAGCTGGCTCTGGAATCCTGAGGGCTCCACTATGACACGTGCAAAGTTCCGTCTGAACTTTATATAAGACGGTGAGGCTCAGTCAGTCACTCAGTGTTGCCTGAGAGGGCAACACTGCAACAGCCGGCCGCCAGGCTGTCTTTTTTTTGCACAGCTAGTTGCCTCCAGGAGGCCACAAGAGGGAGACAAGGGACTGCAAAATGGAAAATAGGCATCCACCAACTTTACAGACAACTTCTCCTTGCTCCTACAACCTCCATCCTTGCACAGTTTGTTATTCTTCTAGGTAACATAGTAACAAATCCAAATTGCTGCTCTCTTTGTAGGCAAGCAAGGCTTTGTTGCAACTGCAATTCTTACTTCTTCTTGAAATGTAGGGACGACAGTACATTCCATCACATCCATCTAGTGTACACAGGTAGGTCCATTGTGGCGGGCAGGCGAGCGGGCGGGCTGCTTTATTGGCTGTTTGCTGTTCCCCTACTCCACTCCACTATTTGACTGTTGTGCTGCATCAATCAATCAATCAATCAATCAATCAATCAATCAATCAATCAATCAATCAATCAATCAATCAGTGGCTGGCTCAGGTGCAGCTCTTTAACTTACCTAAAAGGGAGGGCGGAGAGAAGACAAGGAAGGTGAATGAGGTGTTCCAATGTGAAATGCCGGAAACACAGAAACACAGACGACACACAACAAGAGGTGGCAATCTATTCATTAATTGCATTTAATCAATGAGCTCATTATCACTCATGCATTGTCCAACAGGTGTTGAAATAATGGGATTAAAAGGGGAGATCCCTTCAGAAAGACAGAAACAATAGCAAAGACAAAAAACACTTTTGGAATCTGCTTTTAGTCAACACATAAGGAAAGGGTGCACCGGTCCTGGAAATACTGCAATACCAGGTCAATGCGTGGAGTGGACAGAGCAAGCTCTATTTCCATCTCCCTGTTCTAAAAATCCATTTAATATATGGTCCCCAGATAGGGGACGTATCAGATATTAAACTGATAAGAACAGATACTACACTTGATCTTAGCCAAAAGGCCGAGAAGCGATAACCCGAACGGGCCGCGCGTTGCCCGAGCTTGCCCGATACTGCTGTTCAGCCCTTGCAGCGATTCAGCCTACTTCTAGGCAATTCCATGGGGCCCTGCAGGCTCACACACTCACAGCTACACGGGAGGTGAATAAAGGCCGGAGAGGAAGCCAGACAGGATTTGCTTCTTTTGCTTGCACCACAATGCAGTGCTGAAAGAGGAGGAATCTACATAAAAACGCCTTCCTGGCAACGCCCAAATGCCCTGCTGCCATGCAGATAAACACTGGCAGCGGCAGCAAGTGCATGCCCACAGCCACCCCTTGTTCCTTCACACCTTGTATCAGCTGTAATCCAGTCCAGTCCAGTGCTGCCTGCTGAGCAGCACTGACCAACACTGCCTGGGCCCAGGCTTTTATCTCTGAGGCCCCATTATGATGTCAGAAAGCTGGCTCTGGAATCCTGAGGGCTCCACTATGACACGTGCAAAGTTCCGTCTGAACTTTATATAAGACGGTGAGGCTCAGTCAGTCACTCAGTGTTGCCTGAGAGGGCAACACTGCAACAGCCGGCCGCCAGGCTGTCTTTTTTTTGCACAGCTAGTTGCCTCCAGGAGGCCACAAGAGGGAGACAAGGGACTGCAAAATGGAAAATAGGCATCCACCAACTTTACAGACAACTTCTCCTTGCTCCTACAACCTCCATCCTTGCACAGTTTGTTATTCTTCTAGGTAACATAGTAACAAATCCAAATTGCTGCTCTCTTTGTAGGCAAGCAAGGCTTTGTTGCAACTGCAATTCTTACTTCTTCTTGAAATGTAGGGACGACAGTACATTCCATCACATCCATCTAGTGTACACAGGTAGGTCCATTGTGGCGGGCAGGCGAGCGGGCGGGCTGCTTTATTGGCTGTTTGCTGTTCCCCTACTCCACTCCACTATTTGACTGTTGTGCTGCATCAATCAATCAATCAATCAATCAATCAATCAATCAATCAATCAGTCGCTGGCTCAGGTGCAGCTCTTTAACTTACCTAAAAGGGAGGGCGGAGAGAAGACAAGGAAGGTGAATGAGGTGTTCCAATGTGAAATGCCGGAAACACAGAAACACAGACGACACACAACAAGAGGTGGCAATCTATTCATTAATTGCATTTAATCAATGAGCTCATTATCACTCATGCATTGTCCAACAGGTGTTGAAATAATGGGATTAAAAGGGGAGATCCCTTCAGAAAGACAGAAACAATAGCAAAGACAAAAAACACTTTTGGAATCTGCTTTTAGTCAACACATAAGGAAAGGGTGCACCGGTCCTGGAAATACTGCAATACCAGGTCAATGCGTGGAGTGGACAGAGCAAGCTCTATTTCCATCTCCCTGTTCTAAAAATCCATTTAATATATGGTCCCCAGATAGGGGACGTATCAGATATTAAACTGATAAGAACAGATACTACACTTGATCTTAGCCAAAAGGCCGAGAAGCGATAACCCGAACGGGCCGCGCGTTGCCCGAGCCTGCCCGATACTGCTGTTCAGCCCTTGCAGCGATTCAGCCTACTTCTAGGCAATTCCATGGGGCCCTGCAGGCTCACACACTCACAGCTACACGGGAGGTGAATAAAGGCCGGAGAGGAAGCCAGACAGGATTTGCTTCTTTTGCTTGCACCACAATGCAGTGCTGAAAGAGGAGGAATCTACATAAAAACGCCTTCCTGGCAACGCCCAAATGCCCTGCTGCCATGCAGATAAACACTGGCAGCGGCAGCAAGTGCATGCCCACAGCCACCCCTTGTTCCTTCACACCTTGTATCAGCTGTAATCCAGTCCAGTCCAGTGCTGCCTGCTGAGCAGCACTGACCAACACTGCCTGGGCCCAGGCTTTTATCTCTGAGGCCCCATTATGATGTCAGAAAGCTGGCTCTGGAATCCTGAGGGCTCCACTATGACACGTGCAAAGTTCCGTCTGAACTTTATATAAGACGGTGAGGCTCAGTCAGTCACTCAGTGTTGCCTGAGAGGGCAACACTGCAACAGCCGGCCGCCAGGCTGTCTTTTTTTTGCACAGCTAGTTGCCTCCAGGAGGCCACAAGAGGGAGACAAGGGACTGCAAAATGGAAAATAGGCATCCACCAACTTTACAGACAACTTCTCCTTGCTCCTACAACCTCCATCCTTGCACAGTTTGTTATTCTTCTAGGTAACATAGTAACAAATCCAAATTGCTGCTCTCTTTGTAGGCAAGCAAGGCTTTGTTGCAACTGCAATTCTTACTTCTTCTTGAAATGTAGGGACGACAGTACATTCCATCACATCCATCTAGTGTACACAGGTAGGTCCATTGTGGCGGGCAGGCGAGCGGGCGGGCTGCTTTATTGGCTGTTTGCTGTTCCCCTACTCCACTCCACTATTTGACTGTTGTGCTGCATCAATCAATCAATCAATCAATCAATCAATCAATCAATCAATCAATCAGTGGCTGGCTCAGGTGCAGCTCTTTAACTTACCTAAAAGGGAGGGCGGAGAGAAGACAAGGAAGGTGAATGAGGTGTTCCAATGTGAAATGCCGGAAACACAGAAACACAGACGACACACAACAAGAGGTGGCAATCTATTCATTAATTGCATTTAATCAATGAGCTCATTATCACTCATGCATTGTCCAACAGGTGTTGAAATAATGGGATTAAAAGGGGAGATCCCTTCAGAAAGACAGAAACAATAGCAAAGACAAAAAACACTTTTGGAATCTGCTTTTAGTCAACACATAAGGAAAGGGTGCACCGGTCCTGGAAATACTGCAATACCAGGTCAATGCGTGGAGTGGACAGAGCAAGCTCTATTTCCATCTCCCTGTTCTAAAAATCCATTTAATATATGGTCCCCAGATAGGGGACGTATCAGATATTAAACTGATAAGAACAGATACTACACTTGATCTTAGCCAAAAGGCCGAGAAGCGATAACCCGAACGGGCCGCGCGTTGCCCGAGCCTGCCCGATACTGCTGTTCAGCCCTTGCAGCGATTCAGCCTACTTCTAGGCAATTCCATGGGGCCCTGCAGGCTCACACACTCACAGCTACACGGGAGGTGAATAAAGGCCGGAGAGGAAGCCAGACAGGATTTGCTTCTTTTGCTTGCACCACAATGCAGTGCTGAAAGAGGAGGAATCTACATAAAAACGCCTTCCTGGCAACGCCCAAATGCCCTGCTGCCATGCAGATAAACACTGGCAGCGGCAGCAAGTGCATGCCCACAGCCACCCCTTGTTCCTTCACACCTTGTATCAGCTGTAATCCAGTCCAGTCCAGTGCTGCCTGCTGAGCAGCACTGACCAACACTGCCTGGGCCCAGGCTTTTATCTCTGAGGCCCCATTATGATGTCAGAAAGCTGGCTCTGGAATCCTGAGGGCTCCACTATGACACGTGCAAAGTTCCGTCTGAACTTTATATAAGACGGTGAGGCTCAGTCAGTCACTCAGTGTTGCCTGAGAGGGCAACACTGCAACAGCCGGCCGCCAGGCTGTCTTTTTTTTGCACAGCTAGTTGCCTCCAGGAGGCCACAAGAGGGAGACAAGGGACTGCAAAATGGAAAATAGGCATCCACCAACTTTACAGACAACTTCTCCTTGCTCCTACAACCTCCATCCTTGCACAGTTTGTTATTCTTCTAGGTAACATAGTAACAAATCCAAATTGCTGCTCTCTTTGTAGGCAAGCAAGGCTTTGTTGCAACTGCAATTCTTACTTCTTCTTGAAATGTAGGGACGACAGTACATTCCATCACATCCATCTAGTGTACACAGGTAGGTCCATTGTGGCGGGCAGGCGAGCGGGCGGGCTGCTTTATTGGCTGTTTGCTGTTCCCCTACTCCACTCCACTATTTGACTGTTGTGCTGCATCAATCAATCAATCAATCAATCAATCAATCAATCAATCAATCAATCAATCAATCAGTGGCTGGCTCAGGTGCAGCTCTTTAACTTACCTAAAAGGGAGGGCGGAGAGAAGACAAGGAAGGTGAATGAGGTGTTCCAATGTGAAATGCCGGAAACACAGAAACACAGACGACACACAACAAGAGGTGGCAATCTATTCATTAATTGCATTTAATCAATGAGCTCATTATCACTCATGCATTGTCCAACAGGTGTTGAAATAATGGGATTAAAAGGGGAGATCCCTTCAGAAAGACAGAAACAATAGCAAAGACAAAAAACACTTTTGGAATCTGCTTTTAGTCAACACATAAGGAAAGGGTGCACCGGTCCTGGAAATACTGCAATACCAGGTCAATGCGTGGAGTGGACAGAGCAAGCTCTATTTCCATCTCCCTGTTCTAAAAATCCATTTAATATATGGTCCCCAGATAGGGGACGTATCAGATATTAAACTGATAAGAACAGATACTACACTTGATCTTAGCCAAAAGGCCGAGAAGCGATAACCCGAACGGGCCGCGCGTTGCCCGAGCCTGCCCGATACTGCTGTTCAGCCCTTGCAGCGATTCAGCCTACTTCTAGGCAATTCCATGGGGCCCTGCAGGCTCACACACTCACAGCTACACGGGAGGTGAATAAAGGCCGGAGAGGAAGCCAGACAGGATTTGCTTCTTTTGCTTGCACCACAATGCAGTGCTGAAAGAGGAGGAATCTACATAAAAACGCCTTCCTGGCAACGCCCAAATGCCCTGCTGCCATGCAGATAAACACTGGCAGCGGCAGCAAGTGCATGCCCACAGCCACCCCTTGTTCCTTCACACCTTGTATCAGCTGTAATCCAGTCCAGTCCAGTGCTGCCTGCTGAGCAGCACTGACCAACACTGCCTGGGCCCAGGCTTTTATCTCTGAGGCCCCATTATGATGTCAGAAAGCTGGCTCTGGAATCCTGAGGGCTCCACTATGACACGTGCAAAGTTCCGTCTGAACTTTATATAAGACGGTGAGGCTCAGTCAGTCACTCAGTGTTGCCTGAGAGGGCAACACTGCAACAGCCGGCCGCCAGGCTGTCTTTTTTTTGCACAGCTAGTTGCCTCCAGGAGGCCACAAGAGGGAGACAAGGGACTGCAAAATGGAAAATAGGCAACCACCAACTTTACAGACAACTTCTCCTTGCTCCTACAACCTCCATCCTTGCACAGTTTGTTATTCTTCTAGGTAACATAGTAACAAATCCAAATTGCTGCTCTCTTTGTAGGCAAGCAAGGCTTTGTTGCAACTGCAATTCTTACTTCTTCTTGAAATGTAGGGACGACAGTACATTCCATCACATCCATCTAGTGTACACAGGTAGGTCCATTGTGGCGGGCAGGCGAGCGGGCGGGCTGCTTTATTGGCTGTTTGCTGTTCCCCTACTCCACTCCACTATTTGACTGTTGTGCTGCATCAATCAATCAATCAATCAATCAATCAATCAATCAATCAATCAAGTGGCTGGCTCAGGTGCAGCTCTTTAACTTACCTAAAAGGGAGGGCGGAGAGAAGACAAGGAAGGTGAATGAGGTGTTCCAATGTGAAATGCCGGAAACACAGAAACACAGACGACACACAACAAGAGGTGGCAATCTATTCATTAATTGCATTTAATCAATGAGCTCATTATCACTCATGCATTGTCCAACAGGTGTTGAAATAATGGGATTAAAAGGGGAGATCCCTTCAGAAAGACAGAAACAATAGCAAAGACAAAAAACACTTTTGGAATCTGCTTTTAGTCAACACATAAGGAAAGGGTGCACCGGTCCTGGAAATACTGCAATACCAGGTCAATGCGTGGAGTGGACAGAGCAAGCTCTATTTCCATCTCCCTGTTCTAAAAATCCATTTAATATATGGTCCCCAGATAGGGGACGTATCAGATATTAAACTGATAAGAACAGATACTACACTTGATCTTAGCCAAAAGGCCGAGAAGCGATAACCCGAACGGGCCGCGCGTTGCCCGAGCCTGCCCGATACTGCTGTTCAGCCCTTGCAGCGATTCAGCCTACTTCTAGGCAATTCCATGGGGCCCTGCAGGCTCACACACTCACAGCTACACGGGAGGTGAATAAAGGCCGGAGAGGAAGCCAGACAGGATTTGCTTCTTTTGCTTGCACCACAATGCAGTGCTGAAAGAGGAGGAATCTACATAAAAACGCCTTCCTGGCAACGCCCAAATGCCCTGCTGCCATGCAGATAAACACTGGCAGCGGCAGCAAGTGCATGCCCACAGCCACCCCTTGTTCCTTCACACCTTGTATCAGCTGTAATCCAGTCCAGTCCAGTGCTGCCTGCTGAGCAGCACTGACCAACACTGCCTGGGCCCAGGCTTTTATCTCTGAGGCCCCATTATGATGTCAGAAAGCTGGCTCTGGAATCCTGAGGGCTCCACTATGACACGTGCAAAGTTCCGTCTGAACTTTATATAAGACGGTGAGGCTCAGTCAGTCACTCAGTGTTGCCTGAGAGGGCAACACTGCAACAGCCGGCCGCCAGGCTGTCTTTTTTTTGCACAGCTAGTTGCCTCCAGGAGGCCACAAGAGGGAGACAAGGGACTGCAAAATGGAAAATAGGCATCCACCAACTTTACAGACAACTTCTCCTTGCTCCTACAACCTCCATCCTTGCACAGTTTGTTATTCTTCTAGGTAACATAGTAACAAATCCAAATTGCTGCTCTCTTTGTAGGCAAGCAAGGCTTTGTTGCAACTGCAATTCTTACTTCTTCTTGAAATGTAGGGACGACAGTACATTCCATCACATCCATCTAGTGTACACAGGTAGGTCCATTGTGGCGGGCAGGCGAGCGGGCGGGCTGCTTTATTGGCTGTTTGCTGTTCCCCTACTCCACTCCACTATTTGACTGTTGTGCTGCATCAATCAATCAATCAATCAATCAATCAATCAATCAATCAATCAATCAATCAATCAGTGGCTGGCTCAGGTGCAGCTCTTTAACTTACCTAAAAGGGAGGGCGGAGAGAAGACAAGGAAGGTGAATGAGGTGTTCCAATGTGAAATGCCGGAAACACAGAAACACAGACGACACACAACAAGAGGTGGCAATCTATTCATTAATTGCATTTAATCAATGAGCTCATTATCACTCATGCATTGTCCAACAGGTGTTGAAATAATGGGATTAAAAGGGGAGATCCCTTCAGAAAGACAGAAACAATAGCAAAGACAAAAAACACTTTTGGAATCTGCTTTTAGTCAACACATAAGGAAAGGGTGCACCGGTCCTGGAAATACTGCAATACCAGGTCAATGCGTGGAGTGGACAGAGCAAGCTCTATTTCCATCTCCCTGTTCTAAAAATCCATTTAATATATGGTCCCCAGATAGGGGACGTATCAGATATTAAACTGATAAGAACAGATACTACACTTGATCTTAGCCAAAAGGCCGAGAAGCGATAACCCGAACGGGCCGCGCGTTGCCCGAGCCTGCCCGATACTGCTGTTCAGCCCTTGCAGCGATTCAGCCTACTTCTAGGCAATTCCATGGGGCCCTGCAGGCTCACACACTCACAGCTACACGGGAGGTGAATAAAGGCCGGAGAGGAAGCCAGACAGGATTTGCTTCTTTTGCTTGCACCACAATGCAGTGCTGAAAGAGGAGGAATCTACATAAAAATGCCTTCCTGGCAACGCCTAAATGCCCTGCTGCCATGCAGATAAACACTGGCAGCGGCAGCAAGTGCATGCCCACAGCCACCCCTTGTTCCTTCACACCTTGTATCAGCTGTAATCCAGTCCAGTCCAGTGCTGCCTGCTGAGCAGCACTGACCAACACTGCCTGGGCCCAGGCTTTTATCTCTGAGGCCCCATTATGATGTCAGAAAGCTGGCTCTGGAATCCTGAGGGCTCCACTATGACACGTGCAAAGTTCCGTCTGAACTTTATATAAGACGGTGAGGCTCAGTCAGTCACTCAGTGTTGCCTGAGAGGGCAACACTGCAACAGCCGGCCGCCAGGCTGTCTTTTTTTTGCACAGCTAGTTGCCTCCAGGAGGCCACAAGAGGGAGACAAGGGACTGCAAAATGGAAAATAGGCATCCACCAACTTTACAGACAACTTCTCCTTGCTCCTACAACCTCCATCCTTGCACAGTTTGTTATTCTTCTAGGTAACATAGTAACAAATCCAAATTGCTGCTCTCTTTGTAGGCAAGCAAGGCTTTGTTGCAACTGCAATTCTTACTTCTTCTTGAAATGTAGGGACGACAGTACATTCCATCACATCCATCTAGTGTACACAGGTAGGTCCATTGTGGCGGGCAGGCGAGCGGGCGGGCTGCTTTATTGGCTGTTTGCTGTTCCCCTACTCCACTCCACTATTTGACTGTTGTGCTGCATCAATCAATCAATCAATCAATCAATCAATCAATCAATCAGTGGCTGGCTCAGGTGCAGCTCTTTAACTTACCTAAAAGGGAGGGCGGAGAGAAGACAAGGAAGGTGAATGAGGTGTTCCAATGTGAAATGCCGGAAACACAGAAACACAGACGACACACAACAAGAGGTGGCAATCTATTCATTAATTGCATTTAATCAATGAGCTCATTATCACTCATGCATTGTCCAACAGGTGTTGAAATAATGGGATTAAAAGGGGAGATCCCTTCAGAAAGACAGAAACAATAGCAAAGACAAAAAACACTTTTGGAATCTGCTTTTAGTCAACACATAAGGAAAGGGTGCACCGGTCCTGGAAATACTGCAATACCAGGTCAATGCGTGGAGTGGACAGAGCAAGCTCTATTTCCATCTCCCTGTTCTAAAAATCCATTTAATATATGGTCCCCAGATAGGGGACGTATCAGATATTAAACTGATAAGAACAGATACTACACTTGATCTTAGCCAAAAGGCCGAGAAGCGATAACCCGAACGGGCCGCGCGTTGCCCGAGCCTGCCCGATACTGCTGTTCAGCCCTTGCAGCGATTCAGCCTACTTCTAGGCAATTCCATGGGGCCCTGCAGGCTCACACACTCACAGCTACACGGGAGGTGAATAAAGGCCGGAGAGGAAGCCAGACAGGATTTGCTTCTTTTGCTTGCACCACAATGCAGTGCTGAAAGAGGAGGAATCTACATAAAAACGCCTTCCTGGCAACGCCCAAATGCCCTGCTGCCATGCAGATAAACACTGGCAGCGGCAGCAAGTGCATGCCCACAGCCACCCCTTGTTCCTTCACACCTTGTATCAGCTGTAATCCAGTCCAGTCCAGTGCTGCCTGCTGAGCAGCACTGACCAACACTGCCTGGGCCCAGGCTTTTATCTCTGAGGCCCCATTATGATGTCAGAAAGCTGGCTCTGGAATCCTGAGGGCTCCACTATGACACGTGCAAAGTTCCGTCTGAACTTTATATAAGACGGTGAGGCTCAGTCAGTCACTCAGTGTTGCCTGAGAGGGCAACACTGCAACAGCCGGCCGCCAGGCTGTCTTTTTTTTGCACAGCTAGTTGCCTCCAGGAGGCCACAAGAGGGAGACAAGGGACTGCAAAATGGAAAATAGGCATCCACCAACTTTACAGACAACTTCTCCTTGCTCCTACAACCTCCATCCTTGCACAGTTTGTTATTCTTCTAGGTAACATAGTAACAAATCCAAATTGCTGCTCTCTTTGTAGGCAAGCAAGGCTTTGTTGCAACTGCAATTCTTACTTCTTCTTGAAATGTAGGGACGACAGTACATTCCATCACATCCATCTAGTGTACACAGGTAGGTCCATTGTGGCGGGCAGGCGAGCGGGCGGGCTGCTTTATTGGCTGTTTGCTGTTCCCCTACTCCACTCCACTATTTGACTGTTGTGCTGCATCAATCAATCAATCAATCAATCAATCAATCAATCAATCAATCAATCAATCAATCAATCAGTGGCTGGCTCAGGTGCAGCTCTTTAACTTACCTAAAAGGGAGGGCGGAGAGAAGACAAGGAAGGTGAATGAGGTGTTCCAATGTGAAATGCCGGAAACACAGAAACACAGACGACACACAACAAGAGGTGGCAATCTATTCATTAATTGCATTTAATCAATGAGCTCATTATCACTCATGCATTGTCCAACAGGTGTTGAAATAATGGGATTAAAAGGGGAGATCCCTTCAGAAAGACAGAAACAATAGCAAAGACAAAAAACACTTTTGGAATCTGCTTTTAGTCAACACATAAGGAAAGGGTGCACCGGTCCTGGAAATACTGCAATACCAGGTCAATGCGTGGAGTGGACAGAGCAAGCTCTATTTCCATCTCCCTGTTCTAAAAATCCATTTAATATATGGTCCCCAGATAGGGGACGTATCAGATATTAAACTGATAAGAACAGATACTACACTTGATCTTAGCCAAAAGGCCGAGAAGCGATAACCCGAACGGGCCGCGCGTTGCCCGAGCCTGCCCGATACTGCTGTTCAGCCCTTGCAGCGATTCAGCCTACTTCTAGGCAATTCCATGGGGCCCTGCAGGCTCACACACTCACAGCTACACGGGAGGTGAATAAAGGCCGGAGAGGAAGCCAGACAGGATTTGCTTCTTTTGCTTGCACCACAATGCAGTGCTGAAAGAGGAGGAATCTACATAAAAACGCCTTCCTGGCAACGCCCAAATGCCCTGCTGCCATGCAGATAAACACTGGCAGCGGCAGCAAGTGCATGCCCACAGCCACCCCTTGTTCCTTCACACCTTGTATCAGCTGTAATCCAGTCCAGTCCAGTGCTGCCTGCTGAGCAGCACTGACCAACACTGCCTGGGCCCAGGCTTTTATCTCTGAGGCCCCATTATGATGTCAGAAAGCTGGCTCTGGAATCCTGAGGGCTCCACTATGACACGTGCAAAGTTCCGTCTGAACTTTATATAAGACGGTGAGGCTCAGTCAGTCACTCAGTGTTGCCTGAGAGGGCAACACTGCAACAGCCGGCCGCCAGGCTGTCTTTTTTTTGCACAGCTAGTTGCCTCCAGGAGGCCACAAGAGGGAGACAAGGGACTGCAAAATGGAAAATAGGCATCCACCAACTTTACAGACAACTTCTCCTTGCTCCTACAACCTCCATCCTTGCACAGTTTGTTATTCTTCTAGGTAACATAGTAACAAATCCAAATTGCTGCTCTCTTTGTAGGCAAGCAAGGCTTTGTTGCAACTGCAATTCTTACTTCTTCTTGAAATGTAGGGACGACAGTACATTCCATCACATCCATCTAGTGTACACAGGTAGGTCCATTGTGGCGGGCAGGCGAGCGGGCGGGCTGCTTTATTGGCTGTTTGCTGTTCCCCTACTCCACTCCACTATTTGACTGTTGTGCTGCATCAATCAATCAATCAATCAATCAATCAATCAATCAATCAATCAATCAGTGGCTGGCTCAGGTGCAGCTCTTTAACTTACCTAAAAGGGAGGGCGGAGAGAAGACAAGGAAGGTGAATGAGGTGTTCCAATGTGAAATGCCGGAAACACAGAAACACAGACGACACACAACAAGAGGTGGCAATCTATTCATTAATTGCATTTAATCAATGAGCTCATTATCACTCATGCATTGTCCAACAGGTGTTGAAATAATGGGATTAAAAGGGGAGATCCCTTCAGAAAGACAGAAACAATAGCAAAGACAAAAAACACTTTTGGAATCTGCTTTTAGTCAACACATAAGGAAAGGGTGCACCGGTCCTGGAAATACTGCAATACCAGGTCAATGCGTGGAGTGGACAGAGCAAGCTCTATTTCCATCTCCCTGTTCTAAAAATCCATTTAATATATGGTCCCCAGATAGGGGACGTATCAGATATTAAACTGATAAGAACAGATACTACACTTGATCTTAGCCAAAAGGCCGAGAAGCGATAACCCGAACGGGCCGCGCGTTGCCCGAGCCTGCCCGATACTGCTGTTCAGCCCTTGCAGCGATTCAGCCTACTTCTAGGCAATTCCATGGGGCCCTGCAGGCTCACACACTCACAGCTACACGGGAGGTGAATAAAGGCCGGAGAGGAAGCCAGACAGGATTTGCTTCTTTTGCTTGCACCACAATGCAGTGCTGAAAGAGGAGGAATCTACATAAAAACGCCTTCCTGGCAACGCCCAAATGCCCTGCTGCCATGCAGATAAACACTGGCAGCGGCAGCAAGTGCATGCCCACAGCCACCCCTTGTTCCTTCACACCTTGTATCAGCTGTAATCCAGTCCAGTCCAGTGCTGCCTGCTGAGCAGCACTGACCAACACTGCCTGGGCCCAGGCTTTTATCTCTGAGGCCCCATTATGATGTCAGAAAGCTGGCTCTGGAATCCTGAGGGCTCCACTATGACACGTGCAAAGTTCCGTCTGAACTTTATATAAGACGGTGAGGCTCAGTCAGTCACTCAGTGTTGCCTGAGAGGGCAACACTGCAACAGCCGGCCGCCAGGCTGTCTTTTTTTTGCACAGCTAGTTGCCTCCAGGAGGCCACAAGAGGGAGACAAGGGACTGCAAAATGGAAAATAGGCATCCACCAACTTTACAGACAACTTCTCCTTGCTCCTACAACCTCCATCCTTGCACAGTTTGTTATTCTTCTAGGTAACATAGTAACAAATCCAAATTGCTGCTCTCTTTGTAGGCAAGCAAGGCTTTGTTGCAACTGCAATTCTTACTTCTTCTTGAAATGTAGGGACGACAGTACATTCCATCACATCCATCTAGTGTACACAGGTAGGTCCATTGTGGCGGGCAGGCGAGCGGGCGGGCTGCTTTATTGGCTGTTTGCTGTTCCCCTACTCCACTCCACTATTTGACTGTTGTGCTGCATCAATCAATCAATCAATCAATCAATCAATCAATCAATCAATCAATCAATCAATCAGTGGCTGGCTCAGGTGCAGCTCTTTAACTTACCTAAAAGGGAGGGCGGAGAGAAGACAAGGAAGGTGAATGAGGTGTTCCAATGTGAAATGCCAGAAACACAGACGACACACAACAAGAGGTGGCAATCTATTCATTAATTGCATTTAATCAATGAGCTCATTATCACTCATGCATTGTCCAACAGGTGTTGAAATAATGGGATTAAAAGGGGAGATCCCTTCAGAAAGACAGAAACAATAGCAAAGACAAAAAACACTTTTGGAATCTGCTTTTAGTCAACACATAAGGAAAGGGTGCACCGGTCCTGGAAATACTGCAATACCAGGTCAATGCGTGGAGTGGACAGAGCAAGCTCTATTTCCATCTCCCTGTTCTAAAAATCCATTTAATATATGGTCCCCAGATAGGGGACGTATCAGATATTAAACTGATAAGAACAGATACTACACTTGATCTTAGCCAAAAGGCCGAGAAGCGATAACCCGAACGGGCCGCGCGTTGCCCGAGCCTGCCCGATACTGCTGTTCAGCCCTTGCAGCGATTCAGCCTACTTCTAGGCAATTCCATGGGGCCCTGCAGGCTCACACACTCACAGCTACACGGGAGGTGAATAAAGGCCGGAGAGGAAGCCAGACAGGATTTGCTTCTTTTGCTTGCACCACAATGCAGTGCTGAAAGAGGAGGAATCTACATAAAAACGCCTTCCTGGCAACGCCCAAATGCCCTGCTGCCATGCAGATAAACACTGGCAGCGGCAGCAAGTGCATGCCCACAGCCACCCCTTGTTCCTTCACACCTTGTATCAGCTGTAATCCAGTCCAGTCCAGTGCTGCCTGCTGAGCAGCACTGACCAACACTGCCTGGGCCCAGGCTTTTATCTCTGAGGCCCCATTATGATGTCAGAAAGCTGGCTCTGGAATCCTGAGGGCTCCACTATGACACGTGCAAAGTTCCGTCTGAACTTTATATAAGACGGTGAGGCTCAGTCAGTCACTCAGTGTTGCCTGAGAGGGCAACACTGCAACAGCCGGCCGCCAGGCTGTCTTTTTTTTGCACAGCTAGTTGCCTCCAGGAGGCCACAAGAGGGAGACAAGGGACTGCAAAATGGAAAATAGGCATCCACCAACTTTACAGACAACTTCTCCTTGCTCCTACAACCTCCATCCTTGCACAGTTTGTTATTCTTCTAGGTAACATAGTAACAAATCCAAATTGCTGCTCTCTTTGTAGGCAAGCAAGGCTTTGTTGCAACTGCAATTCTTACTTCTTCTTGAAATGTAGGGACGACAGTACATTCCATCACATCCATCTAGTGTACACAGGTAGGTCCATTGTGGCGGGCAGGCGAGCGGGCGGGCTGCTTTATTGGCTGTTTGCTGTTCCCCTACTCCACTCCACTATTTGACTGTTGTGCTGCATCAATCAATCAATCAATCAATCAATCAATCAATCAATCAATCAATCAATCAATCAGTGGCTGGCTCAGGTGCAGCTCTTTAACTTACCTAAAAGGGAGGGCGGAGAGAAGACAAGGAAGGTGAATGAGGTGTTCCAATGTGAAATGCCGGAAACACAGAAACACAGACGACACACAACAAGAGGTGGCAATCTATTCATTAATTGCATTTAATCAATGAGCTCATTATCACTCATGCATTGTCCAACAGGTGTTGAAATAATGGGATTAAAAGGGGAGATCCCTTCAGAAAGACAGAAACAATAGCAAAGACAAAAAACACTTTTGGAATCTGCTTTTAGTCAACACATAAGGAAAGGGTGCACCGGTCCTGGAAATACTGCAATACCAGGTCAATGCGTGGAGTGGACAGAGCAAGCTCTATTTCCATCTCCCTGTTCTAAAAATCCATTTAATATATGGTCCCCAGATAGGGGACGTATCAGATATTAAACTGATAAGAACAGATACTACACTTGATCTTAGCCAAAAGGCCGAGAAGCGATAACCCGAACGGGCCGCGCGTTGCCCGAGCCTGCCCGATACTGCTGTTCAGCCCTTGCAGCGATTCAGCCTACTTCTAGGCAATTCCATGGGGCCCTGCAGGCTCACACACTCACAGCTACACGGGAGGTGAATAAAGGCCGGAGAGGAAGCCAGACAGGATTTGCTTCTTTTGCTTGCACCACAATGCAGTGCTGAAAGAGGAGGAATCTACATAAAAACGCCTTCCTGGCAACGCCCAAATGCCCTGCTGCCATGCAGATAAACACTGGCAGCGGCAGCAAGTGCATGCCCACAGCCACCCCTTGTTCCTTCACACCTTGTATCAGCTGTAATCCAGTCCAGTCCAGTGCTGCCTGCTGAGCAGCACTGACCAACACTGCCTGGGCCCAGGCTTTTATCTCTGAGGCCCCATTATGATGTCAGAAAGCTGGCTCTGGAATCCTGAGGGCTCCACTATGACACGTGCAAAGTTCCGTCTGAACTTTATATAAGACGGTGAGGCTCAGTCAGTCACTCAGTGTTGCCTGAGAGGGCAACACTGCAACAGCCAGCCGCCAGGCTGTCTTTTTTTTGCACAGCTAGTTGCCTCCAGGAGGCCACAAGAGGGAGACAAGGGACTGCAAAATGGAAAATAGGCATCCACCAACTTTACAGACAACTTCTCCTTGCTCCTACAACCTCCATCCTTGCACAGTTTGTTATTCTTCTAGGTAACATAGTAACAAATCCAAATTGCTGCTCTCTTTGTAGGCAAGCAAGGCTTTGTTGCAACTGCAATTCTTACTTCTTCTTGAAATGTAGGGACGACAGTACATTCCATCACATCCATCTAGTGTACACAGGTAGGTCCATTGTGGCGGGCAGGCGAGCGGGCGGGCTGCTTTATTGGCTGTTTGCTGTTCCCCTACTCCACTCCACTATTTGACTGTTGTGCTGCATCAATCAATCAATCAATCAATCAATCAATCAATCAATCAATCAATCAGTGGCTGGCTCAGGTGCAGCTCTTTAACTTACCTAAAAGGGAGGGCGGAGAGAAGACAAGGAAGGTGAATGAGGTGTTCCAATGTGAAATGCCGGAAACACAGAAACACAGACGACACACAACAAGAGGTGGCAATCTATTCATTAATTGCATTTAATCAATGAGCTCATTATCACTCATGCATTGTCCAACAGGTGTTGAAATAATGGGATTAAAAGGGGAGATCCCTTCAGAAAGACAGAAACAATAGCAAAGACAAAAAACACTTTTGGAATCTGCTTTTAGTCAACACATAAGGAAAGGGTGCACCGGTCCTGGAAATACTGCAATACCAGGTCAATGCGTGGAGTGGACAGAGCAAGCTCTATTTCCATCTCCCTGTTCTAAAAATCCATTTAATATATGGTCCCCAGATAGGGGACGTATCAGATATTAAACTGATAAGAACAGATACTACACTTGATCTTAGCCAAAAGGCCGAGAAGCGATAACCCGAACGGGCCGCGCGTTGCCCGAGCCGCGCGTTGCCCGAGCCTGCCCGATACTGCTGTTCAGCCCTTGCAGCGATTCAGCCTACTTCTAGGCAATTCCATGGGGCCCTGCAGGCTCACACACTCACAGCTACACGGGAGGTGAATAAAGGCCGGAGAGGAAGCCAGACAGGATTTGCTTCTTTTGCTTGCACCACAATGCAGTGCTGAAAGAGGAGGAATCTACATAAAAACGCCTTCCTGGCAACGCCCAAATGCCCTGCTGCCATGCAGATAAACACTGGCAGCGGCAGCAAGTGCATGCCCACAGCCACCCCTTGTTCCTTCACACCTTGTATCAGCTGTAATCCAGTCCAGTCCAGTGCTGCCTGCTGAGCAGCACTGACCAACACTGCCTGGGCCCAGGCTTTTATCTCTGAGGCCCCACTATGATGTCAGAAAGCTGGCTCTGGAATCCTGAGGGCTCCACTATGACACGTGCAAAGTTCCGTCTGAACTTTATATAAGACGGTGAGGCTCAGTCAGTCACTCAGTGTTGCCTGAGAGGGCAACACTGCAACAGCCGGCCGCCAGGCTGTCTTTTTTTTGCACAGCTAGTTGCCTCCAGGAGGCCACAAGAGGGAGACAAGGGACTGCAAAATGGAAAATAGGCATCCACCAACTTTACAGACAACTTCTCCTTGCTCCTACAACCTCCATCCTTGCACAGTTTGTTATTCTTCTAGGTAACATAGTAACAAATCCAAATTGCTGCTCTCTTTGTAGGCAAGCAAGGCTTTGTTGCAACTGCAATTCTTACTTCTTCTTGAAATGTAGGGACGACAGTACATTCCATCACATCCATCTAGTGTACACAGGTAGGTCCATTGTGGCGGGCAGGCGAGCGGGCGGGCTGCTTTATTGGCTGTTTGCTGTTCCCCTACTCCACTCCACTATTTGACTGTTGTGCTGCATCAATCAATCAATCAATCAATCAATCAATCAATCAATCAATCAATCAATCAATCAATCAGTGGCTGGCTCAGGTGCAGCTCTTTAACTTACCTAAAAGGGAGGGCGGAGAGAAGACAAGGAAGGTGAATGAGGTGTTCCAATGTGAAATGCCGGAAACACAGAAACACAGACGACACACAACAAGAGGTGGCAATCTATTCATTAATTGCATTTAATCAATGAGCTCATTATCACTCATGCATTGTCCAACAGGTGTTGAAATAATGGGATTAAAAGGGGAGATCCCTTCAGAAAGACAGAAACAATAGCAAAGACAAAAAACACTTTTGGAATCTGCTTTTAGTCAACACATAAGGAAAGGGTGCACCGGTCCTGGAAATACTGCAATACCAGGTCAATGCGTGGAGTGGACAGAGCAAGCTCTATTTCCATCTCCCTGTTCTAAAAATCCATTTAATATATGGTCCCCAGATAGGGGACGTATCAGATATTAAACTGATAAGAACAGATACTACACTTGATCTTAGCCAAAAGGCCGAGAAGCGATAACCCGAACGGGCCGCGCGTTGCCCGAGCCTGCCCGATACTGCTGTTCAGCCCTTGCAGCGATTCAGCCTACTTCTAGGCAATTCCATGGGGCCCTGCAGGCTCACACACTCACAGCTACACGGGAGGTGAATAAAGGCCGGAGAGGAAGCCAGACAGGATTTGCTTCTTTTGCTTGCACCACAATGCAGTGCTGAAAGAGGAGGAATCTACATAAAAACGCCTTCCTGGCAACGCCCAAATGCCCTGCTGCCATGCAGATAAACACTGGCAGCGGCAGCAAGTGCATGCCCACAGCCACCCCTTGTTCCTTCACACCTTGTATCAGCTGTAATCCAGTCCAGTCCAGTGCTGCCTGCTGAGCAGCACTGACCAACACTGCCTGGGCCCAGGCTTTTATCTCTGAGGCCCCATTATGATGTCAGAAAGCTGGCTCTGGAATCCTGAGGGCTCCACTATGACACGTGCAAAGTTCCGTCTGAACTTTATATAAGACGGTGAGGCTCAGTCAGTCACTCAGTGTTGCCTGAGAGGGCAACACTGCAACAGCCGGCCGCCAGGCTGTCTTTTTTTTGCACAGCTAGTTGCCTCCAGGAGGCCACAAGAGGGAGACAAGGGACTGCAAAATGGAAAATAGGCATCCACCAACTTTACAGACAACTTCTCCTTGCTCCTACAACCTCCATCCTTGCACAGTTTGTTATTCTTCTAGGTAACATAGTAACAAATCCAAATTGCTGCTCTCTTTGTAGGCAAGCAAGGCTTTGTTGCAACTGCAATTCTTACTTCTTCTTGAAATGTAGGGACGACAGTACATTCCATCACATCCATCTAGTGTACACAGGTAGGTCCATTGTGGCGGGCAGGCGAGCGGGCGGGCTGCTTTATTGGCTGTTTGCTGTTCCCCTACTCCACTCCACTATTTGACTGTTGTGCTGCATCAATCAATCAATCAATCAATCAATCAATCAATCAATCAATCAATCAATCAGTGGCTGGCTCAGGTGCAGCTCTTTAACTTACCTAAAAGGGAGGGCGGAGAGAAGACAAGGAAGGTGAATGAGGTGTTCCAATGTGAAATGCCGGAAACACAGAAACACAGACGACACACAACAAGAGGTGGCAATCTATTCATTAATTGCATTTAATCAATGAGCTCATTATCACTCATGCATTGTCCAACAGGTGTTGAAATAATGGGATTAAAAGGGGAGATCCCTTCAGAAAGACAGAAACAATAGCAAAGACAAAAAACACTTTTGGAATCTGCTTTTAGTCAACACATAAGGAAAGGGTGCACCGGTCCTGGAAATACTGCAATACCAGGTCAATGCGTGGAGTGGACAGAGCAAGCTCTATTTCCATCTCCCTGTTCTAAAAATCCATTTAATATATGGTCCCCAGATAGGGGACGTATCAGATATTAAACTGATAAGAACAGATACTACACTTGATCTTAGCCAAAAGGCCGAGAAGCGATAACCCGAACGGGCCGCGCGTTGCCCGAGCCTGCCCGATACTGCTGTTCAGCCCTTGCAGCGATTCAGCCTACTTCTAGGCAATTCCATGGGGCCCTGCAGGCTCACACACTCACAGCTACACGGGAGGTGAATAAAGGCCGGAGAGGAAGCCAGACAGGATTTGCTTCTTTTGCTTGCACCACAATGCAGTGCAGAAAGAGGAGGAATCTACATAAAAACGCCTTCCTGGCAACGCCCAAATGCCCTGCTGCCATGCAGATAAACACTGGCAGCGGCAGCAAGTGCATGCCCACAGCCACCCCTTGTTCCTTCACACCTTGTATCAGCTGTAATCCAGTCCAGTCCAGTGCTGCCTGCTGAGCAGCACTGACCAACACTGCCTGGGCCCAGGCTTTTATCTCTGAGGCCCCATTATGATGTCAGAAAGCTGGCTCTGGAATCCTGAGGGCTCCACTATGACACGTGCAAAGTTCCGTCTGAACTTTATATAAGACGGTGAGGCTCAGTCAGTCACTCAGTGTTGCCTGAGAGGGCAACACTGCAACAGCCGGCCGCCAGGCTGTCTTTTTTTTGCACAGCTAGTTGCCTCCAGGAGGCCACAAGAGGGAGACAAGGGACTGCAAAATGGAAAATAGGCATCCACCAACTTTACAGACAACTTCTCCTTGCTCCTACAACCTCCATCCTTGCACAGTTTGTTATTCTTCTAGGTAACATAGTAACAAATCCAAATTGCTGCTCTCTTTGTAGGCAAGCAAGGCTTTGTTGCAACTGCAATTCTTACTTCTTCTTGAAATGTAGGGACGACAGTACATTCCATCACATCCATCTAGTGTACACAGGTAGGTCCATTGTGGCGGGCAGGCGAGCGGGCGGGCTGCTTTATTGGCTGTTTGCTGTTCCCCTACTCCACTCCACTATTTGACTGTTGTGCTGCATCAATCAATCAATCAATCAATCAATCAATCAATCAATCAATCAATCAATCAATCAATCAATCAGTGGCTGGCTCAGGTGCAGCTCTTTAACTTACCTAAAAGGGAGGGCGGAGAGAAGACAAGGAAGGTGAATGAGGTGTTCCAATGTGAAATGCCGGAAACACAGAAACACAGACGACACACAACAAGAGGTGGCAATCTATTCATTAATTGCATTTAATCAATGAGCTCATTATCACTCATGCATTGTCCAACAGGTGTTGAAATAATGGGATTAAAAGGGGAGATCCCTTCAGAAAGACAGAAACAATAGCAAAGACAAAAAACACTTTTGGAATCTGCTTTTAGTCAACACATAAGGAAAGGGTGCACCGGTCCTGGAAATACTGCAATACCAGGTCAATGCGTGGAGTGGACAGAGCAAGCTCTATTTCCATCTCCCTGTTCTAAAAATCCATTTAATATATGGTCCCCAGATAGGGGACGTATCAGATATTAAACTGATAAGAACAGATACTACACTTGATCTTAGCCAAAAGGCCGAGAAGCGATAACCCGAACGGGCCGCGCGTTGCCCGAGCCTGCCCGATACTGCTGTTCAGCCCTTGCAGCGATTCAGCCTACTTCTAGGCAATTCCATGGGGCCCTGCAGGCTCACACACTCACAGCTACACGGGAGGTGAATAAAGGCCGGAGAGGAAGCCAGACAGGATTTGCTTCTTTTGCTTGCACCACAATGCAGTGCTGAAAGAGGAGGAATCTACATAAAAACGCCTTCCTGGCAACGCCCAAATGCCCTGCTGCCATGCAGATAAACACTGGCAGCGGCAGCAAGTGCATGCCCACAGCCACCCCTTGTTCCTTCACACCTTGTATCAGCTGTAATCCAGTTCAGTCCAGTGCTGCCTGCTGAGCAGCACTGACCAACACTGCCTGGGCCCAGGCTTTTATCTCTGAGGCCCCATTATGATGTCAGAAAGCTGGCTCTGGAATCCTGAGGGCTCCACTATGACACGTGCAAAGTTCCGTCTGAACTTTATATAAGACGGTGAGGCTCAGTCAGTCACTCAGTGTTGCCTGAGAGGGCAACACTGCAACAGCCGGCCGCCAGGCTGTCTTTTTTTTGCACAGCTAGTTGCCTCCAGGAGGCCACAAGAGGGAGACAAGGGACTGCAAAATGGAAAATAGGCATCCACCAACTTTACAGACAACTTCTCCTTGCTCCTACAACCTCCATCCTTGCACAGTTTGTTATTCTTCTAGGTAACATAGTAACAAATCCAAATTGCTGCTCTCTTTGTAGGCAAGCAAGGCTTTGTTGCAACTGCAATTCTTACTTCTTCTTGAAATGTAGGGACGACAGTACATTCCATCACATCCATCTAGTGTACACAGGTAGGTCCATTGTGGCGGGCAGGCGAGCGGGCGGGCTGCTTTATTGGCTGTTTGCTGTTCCCCTACTCCACTCCACTATTTGACTGTTGTGCTGCATCAATCAACCAATCAATCAATCAATCAATCAATCAATCAATCAATCAATCAGTGGCTGGCTCAGGTGCAGCTCTTTAACTTACCTAAAAGGGAGGGCGGAGAGAAGACAAGGAAGGTGAATGAGGTGTTCCAATGTGAAATGCCGGAAACACAGAAACACAGACGACACACAACAAGAGGTGGCAATCTATTCATTAATTGCATTTAATCAATGAGCTCATTATCACTCATGCATTGTCCAACAGGTGTTGAAATAATGGGATTAAAAGGGGAGATCCCTTCAGAAAGACAGAAACAATAGCAAAGACAAAAAACACTTTTGGAATCTGCTTTTAGTCAACACATAAGGAAAGGGTGCACCGGTCCTGGAAATACTGCAATACCAGGTCAATGCGTGGAGTGGACAGAGCAAGCTCTATTTCCATCTCCCTGTTCTAAAAATCCATTTAATATATGGTCCCCAGATAGGGGACGTATCAGATATTAAACTGATAAGAACAGATACTACACTTGATCTTAGCCAAAAGGCCGAGAAGCGATAACCCGAACGGGCCGCGCGTTGCCCGAGCCTGCCCGATACTGCTGTTCAGCCCTTGCAGCGATTCAGCCTACTTCTAGGCAATTCCATGGGGCCCTGCAGGCTCACACACTCACAGCTACACGGGAGGTGAATAAAGGCCGGAGAGGAAGCCAGACAGGATTTGCTTCTTTTGCTTGCACCACAATGCAGTGCTGAAAGAGGAGGAATCTACATAAAAACGCCTTCCTGGCAACGCCCAAATGCCCTGCTGCCATGCAGATAAACACTGGCAGCGGCAGCAAGTGCATGCCCACAGCCACCCCTTGTTCCTTCACACCTTGTATCAGCTGTAATCCAGTCCAGTCCAGTGCTGCCTGCTGAGCAGCACTGACCAACACTGCCTGGGCCCAGGCTTTTATCTCTGAGGCCCCATTATGATGTCAGAAAGCTGGCTCTGGAATCCTGAGGGCTCCACTATGACACGTGCAAAGTTCCGTCTGAACTTTATATAAGACGGTGAGGCTCAGTCAGTCACTCAGTGTTGCCTGAGAGGGCAACACTGCAACAGCCGGCCGCCAGGCTGTCTTTTTTTTGCACAGCTAGTTGCCTCCAGGAGGCCACAAGAGGGAGACAAGGGACTGCAAAATGGAAAATAGGCATCCACCAACTTTACAGACAACTTCTCCTTGCTCCTACAACCTCCATCCTTGCACAGTTTGTTATTCTTCTAGGTAACATAGTAACAAATCCAAATTGCTGCTCTCTTTGTAGGCAAGCAAGGCTTTGTTGCAACTGCAATTCTTACTTCTTCTTGAAATGTAGGGACGACAGTACATTCCATCACATCCATCTAGTGTACACAGGTAGGTCCATTGTGGCGGGCAGGCGAGCGGGCGGGCTGCTTTATTGGCTGTTTGCTGTTCCCCTACTCCACTCCACTATTTGACTGTTGTGCTGCATCAATCAATCAATCAATCAATCAATCAATCAATCAATCAATCAATCAATCAATCAGTGGCTGGCTCAGGTGCAGCTCTTTAACTTACCTAAAAGGGAGGGCGGAGAGAAGACAAGGAAGGTGAATGAGGTGTTCCAATGTGAAATGCCGGAAACACAGAAACACAGACGACACACAACAAGAGGTGGCAATCTATTCATTAATTGCATTTAATCAATGAGCTCATTATCACTCATGCATTGTCCAACAGGTGTTGAAATAATGGGATTAAAAGGGGAGATCCCTTCAGAAAGACAGAAACAATAGCAAAGACAAAAAACACTTTTGGAATCTGCTTTTAGTCAACACATAAGGAAAGGGTGCACCGGTCCTGGAAATACTGCAATACCAGGTCAATGCGTGGAGTGGACAGAGCAAGCTCTATTTCCATCTCCCTGTTCTAAAAATCCATTTAATATATGGTCCCCAGATAGGGGACGTATCAGATATTAAACTGATAAGAACAGATACTACACTTGATCTTAGCCAAAAGGCCGAGAAGCGATAACCCGAACGGGCCGCGCGTTGCCCGAGCCTGCCCGATACTGCTGTTCAGCCCTTGCAGCGATTCAGCCTACTTCTAGGCAATTCCATGGGGCCCTGCAGGCTCACACACTCACAGCTACACGGGAGGTGAATAAAGGCCGGAGAGGAAGCCAGACAGGATTTGCTTCTTTTGCTTGCACCACAATGCAGTGCTGAAAGAGGAGGAATCTACATAAAAACGCCTTCCTGGCAACGCCCAAATGCCCTGCTGCCATGCAGATAAACACTGGCAGCGGCAGCAAGTGCATGCCCACAGCCACCCCTTGTTCCTTCACACCTTGTATCAGCTGTAATCCAGTCCAGTCCAGTGCTGCCTGCTGAGCAGCACTGACCAACACTGCCTGGGCCCAGGCTTTTATCTCTGAGGCCCCATTATGATGTCAGAAAGCTGGCTCTGGAATCCTGAGGGCTCCACTATGACACGTGCAAAGTTCCGTCTGAACTTTATATAAGACGGTGAGGCTCAGTCAGTCACTCAGTGTTGCCTGAGAGGGCAACACTGCAACAGCCGGCCGCCAGGCTGTCTTTTTTTTGCACAGCTAGTTGCCTCCAGGAGGCCACAAGAGGGAGACAAGGGACTGCAAAATGGAAAATAGGCATCCACCAACTTTACAGACAACTTCTCCTTGCTCCTACAACCTCCATCCTTGCACAGTTTGTTATTCTTCTAGGTAACATAGTAACAAATCCAAATTGCTGCTCTCTTTGTAGGCAAGCAAGGCTTTGTTGCAACTGCAATTCTTACTTCTTCTTGAAATGTAGGGACGACAGTACATTCCATCACATCCATCTAGTGTACACAGGTAGGTCCATTGTGGCGGGCAGGCGAGCGGGCGGGCTGCTTTATTGGCTGTTTGCTGTTCCCCTACTCCACTCCACTATTTGACTGTTGTGCTGCATCAATCAATCAATCAATCAATCAATCAATCAATCAATCAATCAATCAATCAATCAATCAATCAGTGGCTGGCTCAGGTGCAGCTCTTTAACTTACCTAAAAGGGAGGGCGGAGAGAAGACAAGGAAGGTGAATGAGGTGTTCCAATGTGAAATGCCGGAAACACAGAAACACAGACGACACACAACAAGAGGTGGCAATCTATTCATTAATTGCATTTAATCAATGAGCTCATTATCACTCATGCATTGTCCAACAGGTGTTGAAATAATGGGATTAAAAGGGGAGATCCCTTCAGAAAGACAGAAACAATAGCAAAGACAAAAAACACTTTTGGAATCTGCTTTTAGTCAACACATAAGGAAAGGGTGCACCGGTCCTGGAAATACTGCAATACCAGGTCAATGCGTGGAGTGGACAGAGCAAGCTCTATTTCCATCTCCCTGTTCTAAAAATCCATTTAATATATGGTCCCCAGATAGGGGACGTATCAGATATTAAACTGATAAGAACAGATACTACACTTGATCTTAGTCAAAAGGCCGAGAAGCGATAACCCGAACGGGCCGCGCGTTGCCCGAGCCTGCCCGATACTGCTGTTCAGCCCTTGCAGCGATTCAGCCTACTTCTAGGCAATTCCATGGGGCCCTGCAGGCTCACACACTCACAGCTACACGGGAGGTGAATAAAGGCCGGAGAGGAAGCCAGACAGGATTTGCTTCTTTTGCTTGCACCACAATGCAGTGCTGAAAGAGGAGGAATCTACATAAAAACGCCTTCCTGGCAACGCCCAAATGCCCTGCTGCCATGCAGATAAACACTGGCAGCGGCAGCAAGTGCATGCCCACAGCCACCCCTTGTTCCTTCACACCTTGTATCAGCTGTAATCCAGTCCAGTCCAGTGCTGCCTGCTGAGCAGCACTGACCAACACTGCCTGGGCCCAGGCTTTTATCTCTGAGGCCCCATTATGATGTCAGAAAGCTGGCTCTGGAATCCTGAGGGCTCCACTATGACACGTGCAAAGTTCCGTCTGAACTTTATATAAGACGGTGAGGCTCAGTCAGTCACTCAGTGTTGCCTGAGAGGGCAACACTGCAACAGCCGGCCGCCAGGCTGTCTTTTTTTTGCACAGCTAGTTGCCTCCAGGAGGCCACAAGAGGGAGACAAGGGACTGCAAAATGGAAAATAGGCATCCACCAACTTTACAGACAACTTCTCCTTGCTCCTACAACCTCCATCCTTGCACAGTTTGTTATTCTTCTAGGTAACATAGTAACAAATCCAAATTGCTGCTCTCTTTGTAGGCAAGCAAGGCTTTGTTGCAACTGCAATTCTTACTTCTTCTTGAAATGTAGGGACGACAGTACATTCCATCACATCCATCTAGTGTACACAGGTAGGTCCATTGTGGCGGGCAGGCGAGCGGGCGGGCTGCTTTATTGGCTGTTTGCTGTTCCCCTACTCCACTCCACTATTTGACTGTTGTGCTGCATCAATCAATCAATCAATCAATCAATCAATCAATCAATCAATCAGTGGCTGGCTCAGGTGCAGCTCTTTAACTTACCTAAAAGGGAGGGCGGAGAGAAGACAAGGAAGGTGAATGAGGTGTTCCAATGTGAAATGCCGGAAACACAGAAACACAGACGACACACAACAAGAGGTGGCAATCTATTCATTAATTGCATTTAATCAATGAGCTCATTATCACTCATGCATTGTCCAACAGGTGTTGAAATAATGGGATTAAAAGGGGAGATCCCTTCAGAAAGACAGAAACAATAGCAAAGACAAAAAACACTTTTGGAATCTGCTTTTAGTCAACACATAAGGAAAGGGTGCACCGGTCCTGCAAATACTGCAATACCAGGTCAATGCGTGGAGTGGACAGAGCAAGCTCTATTTCCATCTCCCTGTTCTAAAAATCCATTTAATATATGGTCCCCAGATAGGGGACGTATCAGATATTAAACTGATAAGAACAGATACTACACTTGATCTTAGCCAAAAGGCCGAGAAGCGATAACCCGAACGGGCCGCGCGTTGCCCGAGCCTGCCCGATACTGCTGTTCAGCCCTTGCAGCGATTCAGCCTACTTCTAGGCAATTCCATGGGGCCCTGCAGGCTCACACACTCACAGCTACACGGGAGGTGAATAAAGGCCGGAGAGGAAGCCAGACAGGATTTGCTTCTTTTGCTTGCACCACAATGCAGTGCTGAAAGAGGAGGAATCTACATAAAAACGCCTTCCTGGCAACGCCCAAATGCCCTGCTGCCATGCAGATAAACACTGGCAGCGGCAGCAAGTGCATGCCCACAGCCACCCCTTGTTCCTTCACACCTTGTATCAGCTGTAATCCAGTCCAGTCCAGTGCTGCCTGCTGAGCAGCACTGACCAACACTGCCTGGGCCCAGGCTTTTATCTCTGAGGCCCCATTATGATGTCAGAAAGCTGGCTCTGGAATCCTGAGGGCTCCACTATGACACGTGCAAAGTTCCGTCTGAACTTTATATAAGACGGTGAGGCTCAGTCAGTCACTCAGTGTTGCCTGAGAGGGCAACACTGCAACAGCCGGCCGCCAGGCTGTCTTTTTTTTGCACAGCTAGTTGCCTCCAGGAGGCCACAAGAGGGAGACAAGGGACTGCAAAATGGAAAATAGGCATCCACCAACTTTACAGACAACTTCTCCTTGCTCCTACAACCTCCATCCTTGCACAGTTTGTTATTCTTCTAGGTAACATAGTAACAAATCCAAATTGCTGCTCTCTTTGTAGGCAAGCAAGGCTTTGTTGCAACTGCAATTCTTACTTCTTCTTGAAATGTAGGGACGACAGTACATTCCATCACATCCATCTAGTGTACACAGGTAGGTCCATTGTGGCGGGCAGGCGAGCGGGCGGGCTGCTTTATTGGCTGTTTGCTGTTCCCCTACTCCACTCCACTATTTGACTGTTGTGCTGCATCAATCAATCAATCAATCAATCAATCAATCAATCAATCAGTGGCTGGCTCAGGTGCAGCTCTTTAACTTACCTAAAAGGGAGGGCGGAGAGAAGACAAGGAAGGTGAATGAGGTGTTCCAATGTGAAATGCCGGAAACACAGAAACACAGACGACACACAACAAGAGGTGGCAATCTATTCATTAATTGCATTTAATCAATGAGCTCATTATCACTCATGCATTGTCCAACAGGTGTTGAAATAATGGGATTAAAAGGGGAGATCCCTTCAGAAAGACAGAAACAATAGCAAAGACAAAAAACACTTTTGGAATCTGCTTTTAGTCAACACATAAGGAAAGGGTGCACCGGTCCTGGAAATACTGCAATACCAGGTCAATGCGTGGAGTGGACAGAGCAAGCTCTATTTCCATCTCCCTGTTCTAAAAATCCATTTAATATATGGTCCCCAGATAGGGGACGTATCAGATATTAAACTGATAAGAACAGATACTACACTTGATCTTAGCCAAAAGGCCGAGAAGCGATAACCCGAACGGGCCGCGCGTTGCCCGAGCCTGCCCGATACTGCTGTTCAGCCCTTGCAGCGATTCAGCCTACTTCTAGGCAATTCCATGGGGCCCTGCAGGCTCACACACTCACAGCTACACGGGAGGTGAATAAAGGCCGGAGAGGAAGCCAGACAGGATTTGCTTCTTTTGCTTGCACCACAATGCAGTGCTGAAAGAGGAGGAATCTACATAAAAACGCCTTCCTGGCAACGCCCAAATGCCCTGCTGCCATGCAGATAAACACTGGCAGCGGCAGCAAGTGCATGCCCACAGCCACCCCTTGTTCCTTCACACCTTGTATCAGCTGTAATCCAGTCCAGTCCAGTGCTGCCTGCTGAGCAGCACTGACCAACACTGCCTGGGCCCAGGCTTTTATCTCTGAGGCCCCATTATGATGTCAGAAAGCTGGCTCTGGAATCCTGAGGGCTCCACTATGACACGTGCAAAGTTCCGTCTGAACTTTATATAAGACGGTGAGGCTCAGTCAGTCACTCAGTGTTGCCTGAGAGGGCAACACTGCAACAGCCGGCCGCCAGGCTGTCTTTTTTTTGCACAGCTAGTTGCCTCCAGGAGGCCACAAGAGGGAGACAAGGGACTGCAAAATGGAAAATAGGCATCCACCAACTTTACAGACAACTTCTCCTTGCTCCTACAACCTCCATCCTTGCACAGTTTGTTATTCTTCTAGGTAACATAGTAACAAATCCAAATTGCTGCTCTCTTTGTAGGCAAGCAAGGCTTTGTTGCAACTGCAATTCTTACTTCTTCTTGAAATGTAGGGACGACAGTACATTCCATCACATCCATCTAGTGTACACAGGTAGGTCCATTGTGGCGGGCAGGCGAGCGGGCGGGCTGCTTTATTGGCTGTTTGCTGTTCCCCTACTCCACTCCACTATTTGACTGTTGTGCTGCATCAATCAATCAATCAATCAATCAATCAATCAATCAATCAGTCAATCAATCAATCAATCAATCAATCAATCAATCAATCAGTGGCTGGCTCAGGTGCAGCTCTTTAACTTACCTAAAAGGGAGGGCGGAGAGAAGACAAGGAAGGTGAATGAGGTGTTCCAATGTGAAATGCCGGAAACACAGAAACACAGACGACACACAACAAGAGGTGGCAATCTATTCATTAATTGCATTTAATCAATGAGCTCATTATCACTCATGCATTGTCCAACAGGTGTTGAAATAATGGGATTAAAAGGGGAGATCCCTTCAGAAAGACAGAAACAATAGCAAAGACAAAAAACACTTTTGGAATCTGCTTTTAGTCAACACATAAGGAAAGGGTGCACCGGTCCTGGAAATACTGCAATACCAGGTCAATGCGTGGAGTGGACAGAGCAAGCTCTATTTCCATCTCCCTGTTCTAAAAATCCATTTAATATATGGTCCCCAGATAGGGGACGTATCAGATATTAAACTGATAAGAACAGATACTACACTTGATCTTAGCCAAAAGGCCGAGAAGCGATAACCCGAACGGGCCGCGCGTTGCCCGAGCCTGCCCGATACTGCTGTTCAGCCCTTGCAGCGATTCAGCCTACTTCTAGGCAATTCCATGGGGCCCTGCAGGCTCACACACTCACAGCTACACGGGAGGTGAATAAAGGCCGGAGAGGAAGCCAGACAGGATTTGCTTCTTTTGCTTGCACCACAATGCAGTGCTGAAAGAGGAGGAATCTACATAAAAACGCCTTCCTGGCAACGCCCAAATGCCCTGCTGCCATGCAGATAAACACTGGCAGCGGCAGCAAGTGCATGCCCACAGCCACCCCTTGTTCCTTCACACCTTGTATCAGCTGTAATCCAGTCCAGTCCAGTGCTGCCTGCTGAGCAGCACTGACCAACACTGCCTGGGCCCAGGCTTTTATCTCTGAGGCCCCATTATGATGTCAGAAAGCTGGCTCTGGAATCCTGAGGGCTCCACTATGACACGTGCAAAGTTCCGTCTGAACTTTATATAAGACGGTGAGGCTCAGTCAGTCACTCAGTGTTGCCTGAGAGGGCAACACTGCAACAGCCGGCCGCCAGGCTGTCTTTTTTTTGCACAGCTAGTTGCCTCCAGGAGGCCACAAGAGGGAGACAAGGGACTGCAAAATGGAAAATAGGCATCCACCAACTTTACAGACAACTTCTCCTTGCTCCTACAACCTCCATCCTTGCACAGTTTGTTATTCTTCTAGGTAACATAGTAACAAATCCAAATTGCTGCTCTCTTTGTAGGCAAGCAAGGCTTTGTTGCAACTGCAATTCTTACTTCTTCTTGAAATGTAGGGACGACAGTACATTCCATCACATCCATCTAGTGTACACAGGTAGGTCCATTGTGGCGGGCAGGCGAGCGGGCGGGCTGCTTTATTGGCTGTTTGCTGTTCCCCTACTCCACTCCACTATTTGACTGTTGTGCTGCATCAATCAATCAATCAATCAATCAATCAATCAATCAATCAATCAATCAGTGGCTGGCTCAGGTGCAGCTCTTTAACTTACCTAAAAGGGAGGGCGGAGAGAAGACAAGGAAGGTGAATGAGGTGTTCCAATGTGAAATGCCGGAAACACAGAAACACAGACGACACACAACAAGAGGTGGCAATCTATTCATTAATTGCATTTAATCAATGAGCTCATTATCACTCATGCATTGTCCAACAGGTGTTGAAATAATGGGATTAAAAGGGGAGATCCCTTCAGAAAGACAGAAACAATAGCAAAGACAAAAAACACTTTTGGAATCTGCTTTTAGTCAACACATAAGGAAAGGGTGCACCGGTCCTGGAAATACTGCAATACCAGGTCAATGCGTGGAGTGGACAGAGCAAGCTCTATTTCCATCTCCCTGTTCTAAAAATCCATTTAATATATGGTCCCCAGATAGGGGACGTATCAGATATTAAACTGATAAGAACAGATACTACACTTGATCTTAGCCAAAAGGCCGAGAAGCGATAACCCGAACGGGCCGCGCGTTGCCCGAGCCTGCCCGATACTGCTGTTCAGCCCTTGCAGCGATTCAGCCTACTTCTAGGCAATTCCATGGGGCCCTGCAGGCTCACACACTCACAGCTACACGGGAGGTGAATAAAGGCCGGAGAGGAAGCCAGACAGGATTTGCTTCTTTTGCTTGCACCACAATGCAGTGCTGAAAGAGGAGGAATCTACATAAAAACGCCTTCCTGGCAACGCCCAAATGCCCTGCTGCCATGCAGATAAACACTGGCAGCGGCAGCAAGTGCATGCCCACAGCCACCCCTTGTTCCTTCACACCTTGTATCAGCTGTAATCCAGTCCAGTCCAGTGCTGCCTGCTGAGCAGCACTGACCAACACTGCCTGGGTCCAGGCTTTTATCTCTGAGGCCCCATTATGATGTCAGAAAGCTGGCTCTGGAATCCTGAGGGCTCCACTATGACACGTGCAAAGTTCCGTCTGAACTTTATATAAGACGGTGAGGCTCAGTCAGTCACTCAGTGTTGCCTGAGAGGGCAACACTGCAACAGCCGGCCGCCAGGCTGTCTTTTTTTTGCACAGCTAGTTGCCTCCAGGAGGCCACAAGAGGGAGACAAGGGACTGCAAAATGGAAAATAGGCATCCACCAACTTTACAGACAACTTCTCCTTGCTCCTACAACCTCCATCCTTGCACAGTTTGTTATTCTTCTAGGTAACATAGTAACAAATCCAAATTGCTGCTCTCTTTGTAGGCAAGCAAGGCTTTGTTGCAACTGCAATTCTTACTTCTTCTTGAAATGTAGGGACGACAGTACATTCCATCACATCCATCTAGTGTACACAGGTAGGTCCATTGTGGCGGGCAGGCGAGCGGGCGGGCTGCTTTATTGGCTGTTTGCTGTTCCCCTACTCCACTCCACTATTTGACTGTTGTGCTGCATCAATCAATCAATCAATCAATCAATCAATCAATCAATCAATCAATCAATCAGTGGCTGGCTCAGGTGCAGCTCTTTAACTTACCTAAAAGGGAGGGCGGAGAGAAGACAAGGAAGGTGAATGAGGTGTTCCAATGTGAAATGCCGGAAACACAGAAACACAGACGACACACAACAAGAGGTGGCAATCTATTCATTAATTGCATTTAATCAATGAGCTCATTATCACTCATGCATTGTCCAACAGGTGTTGAAATAATGGGATTAAAAGGGGAGATCCCTTCAGAAAGACAGAAACAATAGCAAAGACAAAAAACACTTTTGGAATCTGCTTTTAGTCAACACATAAGGAAAGGGTGCACCGGTCCTGGAAATACTGCAATACCAGGTCAATGCGTGGAGTGGACAGAGCAAGCTCTATTTCCATCTCCCTGTTCTAAAAATCCATTTAATATATGGTCCCCAGATAGGGGACGTATCAGATATTAAACTGATAAGAACAGATACTACACTTGATCTTAGCCAAAAGGCCGAGAAGCGATAACCCGAACGGGCCGCGCGTTGCCCGAGCCTGCCCGATACTGCTGTTCAGCCCTTGCAGCGATTCAGCCTACTTCTAGGCAATTCCATGGGGCCCTGCAGGCTCACACACTCACAGCTACACGGGAGGTGAATAAAGGCCGGAGAGGAAGCCAGACAGGATTTGCTTCTTTTGCTTGCACCACAATGCAGTGCTGAAAGAGGAGGAATCTACATAAAAACGCCTTCCTGGCAACGCCCAAATGCCCTGCTGCCATGCAGATAAACACTGGCAGCGGCAGCAAGTGCATGCCCACAGCCACCCCTTGTTCCTTCACACCTTGTATCAGCTGTAATCCAGTCCAGTCCAGTGCTGCCTGCTGAGCAGCACTGACCAACACTGCCTGGGCCCAGGCTTTTATCTCTGAGGCCCCATTATGATGTCAGAAAGCTGGCTCTGGAATCCTGAGGGCTCCACTATGACACGTGCAAAGTTCCGTCTGAACTTTATATAAGACGGTGAGGCTCAGTCAGTCACTCAGTGTTGCCTGAGAGGGCAACACTGCAACAGCCGGCCGCCAGGCTGTCTTTTTTTTGCACAGCTAGTTGCCTCCAGGAGGCCACAAGAGGGAGACAAGGGACTGCAAAATGGAAAATAGGCATCCACCAACTTTACAGACAACTTCTCCTTGCTCCTACAACCTCCATCCTTGCACAGTTTGTTATTCTTCTAGGTAACATAGTAACAAATCCAAATTGCTGCTCTCTTTGTAGGCAAGCAAGGCTTTGTTGCAACTGCAATTCTTACTTCTTCTTGAAATGTAGGGACGACAGTACATTCCATCACATCCATCTAGTGTACACAGGTAGGTCCATTGTGGCGGGCAGGCGAGCGGGCGGGCTGCTTTATTGGCTGTTTGCTGTTCCCCTACTCCACTCCACTATTTGACTGTTGTGCTGCATCAATCAATCAATCAATCAATCAATCAATCAATCAATCAATCAATCAATCAGTGGCTGGCTCAGGTGCAGCTCTTTAACTTACCTAAAAGGGAGGGCGGAGAGAAGACAAGGAAGGTGAATGAGGTGTTCCAATGTGAAATGCCGGAAACACAGAAACACAGACGACACACAACAAGAGGTGGCAATCTATTCATTAATTGCATTTAATCAATGAGCTCATTATCACTCATGCATTGTCCAACAGGTGTTGAAATAATGGGATTAAAAGGGGAGATCCCTTCAGAAAGACAGAAACAATAGCAAAGACAAAAAACACTTTTGGAATCTGCTTTTAGTCAACACATAAGGAAAGGGTGCACCGGTCCTGGAAATACTGCAATACCAGGTCAATGCGTGGAGTGGACAGAGCAAGCTCTATTTCCATCTCCCTGTTCTAAAAATCCATTTAATATATGGTCCCCAGATAGGGGACGTATCAGATATTAAACTGATAAGAACAGATACTACACTTGATCTTAGCCAAAAGGCCGAGAAGCGATAACCCGAACGGGCCGCGCGTTGCCCGAGCCTGCCCGATACTGCTGTTCAGCCCTTGCAGCGATTCAGCCTACTTCTAGGCAATTCCATGGGGCCCTGCAGGCTCACACACTCACAGCTACACGGGAGGTGAATAAAGGCCGGAGAGGAAGCCAGACAGGATTTGCTTCTTTTGCTTGCACCACAATGCAGTGCTGAAAGAGGAGGAATCTACATAAAAACGCCTTCCTGGCAACGCCCAAATGCCCTGCTGCCATGCAGATAAACACTGGCAGCGGCAGCAAGTGCATGCCCACAGCCACCCCTTGTTCCTTCACACCTTGTATCAGCTGTAATCCAGTCCAGTCCAGTGCTGCCTGCTGAGCAGCACTGACCAACACTGCCTGGGCCCAGGCTTTTATCTCTGAGGCCCCATTATGATGTCAGAAAGCTGGCTCTGGAATCCTGAGGGCTCCACTATGACACGTGCAAAGTTCCGTCTGAACTTTATATAAGACGGTGAGGCTCAGTCAGTCACTCAGTGTTGCCTGAGAGGGCAACACTGCAACAGCCGGCCGCCAGGCTGTCTTTTTTTTGCACAGCTAGTTGCCTCCAGGAGGCCACAAGAGGGAGACAAGGGACTGCAAAATGGAAAATAGGCATCCACCAACTTTACAGACAACTTCTCCTTGCTCCTACAACCTCCATCCTTGCACAGTTTGTTATTCTTCTAGGTAACATAGTAACAAATCCAAATTGCTGCTCTCTTTGTAGGCAAGCAAGGCTTTGTTGCAACTGCAATTCTTACTTCTTCTTGAAATGTAGGGACGACAGTACATTCCATCACATCCATCTAGTGTACACAGGTAGGTCCATTGTGGCGGGCAGGCGAGCGGGCGGGCTGCTTTATTGGCTGTTTGCTGTTCCCCTACTCCACTCCACTATTTGACTGTTGTGTTGCATCAATCAATCAATCAATCAATCAATCAATCAATCAATCAATCAATCAATCAATCAATCAATCAGTGGCTGGCTCAGGTGCAGCTCTTTAACTTACCTAAAAGGGAGGGCGGAGAGAAGACAAGGAAGGTGAATGAGGTGTTCCAATGTGAAATGCCGGAAACACAGAAACACAGACGACACACAACAAGAGGTGGCAATCTATTCATTAATTGCATTTAATCAATGAGCTCATTATCACTCATGCATTGTCCAACAGGTGTTGAAATAATGGGATTAAAAGGGGAGATCCCTTCAGAAAGACAGAAACAATAGCAAAGACAAAAAACACTTTTGGAATCTGCTTTTAGTCAACACATAAGGAAAGGGTGCACCGGTCCTGGAAATACTGCAATACCAGGTCAATGCGTGGAGTGGACAGAGCAAGCTCTATTTCCATCTCCCTGTTCTAAAAATCCATTTAATATATGGTCCCCAGATAGGGGACGTATCAGATATTAAACTGATAAGAACAGATACTACACTTGATCTTAGCCAAAAGGCCGAGAAGCGATAACCCGAACGGGCCGCGCGTTGCCCGAGCCTGCCCGATACTGCTGTTCAGCCCTTGCAGCGATTCAGCCTACTTCTAGGCAATTCCATGGGGCCCTGCAGGCTCACACACTCACAGCTACACGGGAGGTGAATAAAGGCCGGAGAGGAAGCCAGACAGGATTTGCTTCTTTTGCTTGCACCACAATGCAGTGCTGAAAGAGGAGGAATCTACATAAAAACGCCTTCCTGGCAACGCCCAAATGCCCTGCTGCCATGCAGATAAACACTGGCAGCGGCAGCAAGTGCATGCCCACAGCCACCCCTTGTTCCTTCACACCTTGTATCAGCTGTAATCCAGTCCAGTCCAGTGCTGCCTGCTGAGCAGCACTGACCAACACTGCCTGGGCCCAGGCTTTTATCTCTGAGGCCCCATTATGATGTCAGAAAGCTGGCTCTGGAATCCTGAGGGCTCCACTATGACACGTGCAAAGTTCCGTCTGAACTTTATATAAGACGGTGAGGCTCAGTCAGTCACTCAGTGTTGCCTGAGAGGGCAACACTGCAACAGCCGGCCGCCAGGCTGTCTTTTTTTTGCACAGCTAGTTGCCTCCAGGAGGCCACAAGAGGGAGACAAGGGACTGCAAAATGGAAAATAGGCATCCACCAACTTTACAGACAACTTCTCCTTGCTCCTACAACCTCCATCCTTGCACAGTTTGTTATTCTTCTAGGTAACATAGTAACAAATCCAAATTGCTGCTCTCTTTGTAGGCAAGCAAGGCTTTGTTGCAACTGCAATTCTTACTTCTTCTTGAAATGTAGGGACGACAGTACATTCCATCACATCCATCTAGTGTACACAGGTAGGTCCATTGTGGCGGGCAGGCGAGCGGGCGGGCTGCTTTATTGGCTGTTTGCTGTTCCCCTACTCCACTCCACTATTTGACTGTTGTGCTGCATCAATCAATCAATCAATCAATCAATCAATCAATCAATCAATCAGTGGCTGGCTCAGGTGCAGCTCTTTAACTTACCTAAAAGGGAGGGCGGAGAGAAGACAAGGAAGGTGAATGAGGTGTTCCAATGTGAAATGCCGGAAACACAGAAACACAGACGACACACAACAAGAGGTGGCAATCTATTCATTAATTGCATTTAATCAATGAGCTCATTATCACTCATGCATTGTCCAACAGGTGTTGAAATAATGGGATTAAAAGGGGAGATCCCTTCAGAAAGACAGAAACAATAGCAAAGACAAAAAACACTTTTGGAATCTGCTTTTAGTCAACACATAAGGAAAGGGTGCACCGGTCCTGGAAATACTGCAATACCAGGTCAATGCGTGGAGTGGACAGAGCAAGCTCTATTTCCATCTCCCTGTTCTAAAAATCCATTTAATATATGGTCCCCAGATAGGGGACGTATCAGATATTAAACTGATAAGAACAGATACTACACTTGATCTTAGCCAAAAGGCCGAGAAGCGATAACCCGAACGGGCCGCGCGTTGCCCGAGCCTGCCCGATACTGCTGTTCAGCCCTTGCAGCGATTCAGCCTACTTCTAGGCAATTCCATGGGGCCCTGCAGGCTCACACACTCACAGCTACACGGGAGGTGAATAAAGGCCGGAGAGGAAGCCAGACAGGATTTGCTTCTTTTGCTTGCACCACAATGCAGTGCTGAAAGAGGAGGAATCTACATAAAAACGCCTTCCTGGCAACGCCCAAATGCCCTGCTGCCATGCAGATAAACACTGGCAGCGGCAGCAAGTGCATGCCCACAGCCACCCCTTGTTCCTTCACACCTTGTATCAGCTGTAATCCAGTCCAGTCCAGTGCTGCCTGCTGAGCAGCACTGACCAACACTGCCTGGGCCCAGGCTTTTATCTCTGAGGCCCCATTATGATGTCAGAAAGCTGGCTCTGGAATCCTGAGGGCTCCACTATGACACGTGCAAAGTTCCGTCTGAACTTTATATAAGACGGTGAGGCTCAGTCAGTCACTCAGTGTTGCCTGAGAGGGCAACACTGCAACAGCCGGCCGCCAGGCTGTCTTTTTTTTGCACAGCTAGTTGCCTCCAGGAGGCCACAAGAGGGAGACAAGGGACTGCAAAATGGAAAATAGGCATCCACCAACTTTACAGACAACTTCTCCTTGCTCCTACAACCTCCATCCTTGCACAGTTTGTTATTCTTCTAGGTAACATAGTAACAAATCCAAATTGCTGCTCTCTTTGTAGGCAAGCAAGGCTTTGTTGCAACTGCAATTCTTACTTCTTCTTGAAATGTAGGGACGACAGTACATTCCATCACATCCATCTAGTGTACACAGGTAGGTCCATTGTGGCGGGCAGGCGAGCGGGCGGGCTGCTTTATTGGCTGTTTGCTGTTCCCCTACTCCACTCCACTATTTGACTGTTGTGCTGCATCAATCAATCAATCAATCAATCAATCAATCAATCAATCAATCAATCAATCAATCAATCAATCAATCAGTGGCTGGCTCAGGTGCAGCTCTTTAACTTACCTAAAAGGGAGGGCGGAGAGAAGACAAGGAAGGTGAATGAGGTGTTCCAATGTGAAATGCCAGAAACACAGACGACACACAACAAGAGGTGGCAATCTATTCATTAATTGCATTTAATCAATGAGCTCATTATCACTCATGCATTGTCCAACAGGTGTTGAAATAATGGGATTAAAAGGGGAGATCCCTTCAGAAAGACAGAAACAATAGCAAAGACAAAAAACACTTTTGGAATCTGCTTTTAGTCAACACATAAGGAAAGGGTGCACCGGTCCTGGAAATACTGCAATACCAGGTCAATGCGTGGAGTGGACAGAGCAAGCTCTATTTCCATCTCCCTGTTCTAAAAATCCATTTAATATATGGTCCCCAGATAGGGGACGTATCAGATATTAAACTGATAAGAACAGATACTACACTTGATCTTAGCCAAAAGGCCGAGAAGCGATAACCCGAACGGGCCGCGCGTTGCCCGAGCCTGCCCGATACTGCTGTTCAGCCCTTGCAGCGATTCAGCCTACTTCTAGGCAATTCCATGGGGCCCTGCAGGCTCACACACTCACAGCTACACGGGAGGTGAATAAAGGCCGGAGAGGAAGCCAGACAGGATTTGCTTCTTTTGCTTGCACCACAATGCAGTGCTGAAAGAGGAGGAATCTACATAAAAACGCCTTCCTGGCAACGCCCAAATGCCCTGCTGCCATGCAGATAAACACTGGCAGCGGCAGCAAGTGCATGCCCACAGCCACCCCTTGTTCCTTCACACCTTGTATCAGCTGTAATCCAGTCCAGTCCAGTGCTGCCTGCTGAGCAGCACTGACCAACACTGCCTGGGCCCAGGCTTTTATCTCTGAGGCCCCATTATGATGTCAGAAAGCTGGCTCTGGAATCCTGAGGGCTCCACTATGACACGTGCAAAGTTCCGTCTGAACTTTATATAAGACGGTGAGGCTCAGTCAGTCACTCAGTGTTGCCTGAGAGGGCAACACTGCAACAGCCGGCCGCCAGGCTGTCTTTTTTTTGCACAGCTAGTTGCCTCCAGGAGGCCACAAGAGGGAGACAAGGGACTGCAAAATGGAAAATAGGCATCCACCAACTTTACAGACAACTTCTCCTTGCTCCTACAACCTCCATCCTTGCACAGTTTGTTATTCTTCTAGGTAACATAGTAACAAATCCAAATTGCTGCTCTCTTTGTAGGCAAGCAAGGCTTTGTTGCAACTGCAATTCTTACTTCTTCTTGAAATGTAGGGACGACAGTACATTCCATCACATCCATCTAGTGTACACAGGTAGGTCCATTGTGGCGGGCAGGCGAGCGGGCGGGCTGTTTTATTGGCTGTTTGCTGTTCCCCTACTCCACTCCACTATTTGACTGTTGTGCTGCATCAATCAATCAATCAATCAATCAATCAATCAATCAATCAATCAATCAATCAATCAATCAGTGGCTGGCTCAGGTGCAGCTCTTTAACTTACCTAAAAGGGAGGGCGGAGAGAAGACAAGGAAGGTGAATGAGGTGTTCCAATGTGAAATGCCGGAAACACAGAAACACAGACGACACACAACAAGAGGTGGCAATCTATTCATTAATTGCATTTAATCAATGAGCTCATTATCACTCATGCATTGTCCAACAGGTGTTGAAATAATGGGATTAAAAGGGGAGATCCCTTCAGAAAGACAGAAACAATAGCAAAGACAAAAAACACTTTTGGAATCTGCTTTTAGTCAACACATAAGGAAAGGGTGCACCGGTCCTGGAAATACTGCAATACCAGGTCAATGCGTGGAGTGGACAGAGCAAGCTCTATTTCCATCTCCCTGTTCTAAAAATCCATTTAATATATGGTCCCCAGATAGGGGACGTATCAGATATTAAACTGATAAGAACAGATACTACACTTGATCTTAGCCAAAAGGCCGAGAAGCGATAACCCGAACGGGCCGCGCGTTGCCCGAGCCTGCCCGATACTGCTGTTCAGCCCTTGCAGCGATTCAGCCTACTTCTAGGCAATTCCATGGGGCCCTGCAGGCTCACACACTCACAGCTACACGGGAGGTGAATAAAGGCCGGAGAGGAAGCCAGACAGGATTTGCTTCTTTTGCTTGCACCACAATGCAGTGCTGAAAGAGGAGGAATCTACATAAAAACGCCTTCCTGGCAACGCCCAAATGCCCTGCTGCCATGCAGATAAACACTGGCAGCGGCAGCAAGTGCATGCCCACAGCCACCCCTTGTTCCTTCACACCTTGTATCAGCTGTAATCCAGTCCAGTCCAGTGCTGCCTGCTGAGCAGCACTGACCAACACTGCCTGGGCCCAGGCTTTTATCTCTGAGGCCCCATTATGATGTCAGAAAGCTGGCTCTGGAATCCTGAGGGCTCCACTATGACACGTGCAAAGTTCCGTCTGAACTTTATATAAGACGGTGAGGCTCAGTCAGTCACTCAGTGTTGCCTGAGAGGGCAACACTGCAACAGCCGGCCGCCAGGCTGTCTTTTTTTTGCACAGCTAGTTGCCTCCAGGAGGCCACAAGAGGGAGACAAGGGACTGCAAAATGGAAAATAGGCATCCACCAACTTTACAGACAACTTCTCCTTGCTCCTACAACCTCCATCCTTGCACAGTTTGTTATTCTTCTAGGTAACATAGTAACAAATCCAAATTGCTGCTCTCTTTGTAGGCAAGCAAGGCTTTGTTGCAACTGCAATTCTTACTTCTTCTTGAAATGTAGGGACGACAGTACATTCCATCACATCCATCTAGTGTACACAGGTAGGTCCATTGTGGCGGGCAGGCGAGCGGGCGGGCTGCTTTATTGGCTGTTTGCTGTTCCCCTACTCCACTCCACTATTTGACTGTTGTGCTGCATCAATCAATCAATCAATCAATCAATCAATCAATCAATCAATCAATCAATCAATCAGTGGCTGGCTCAGGTGCAGCTCTTTAACTTACCTAAAAGGGAGGGCGGAGAGAAGACAAGGAAGGTGAATGAGGTGTTCCAATGTGAAATGCCGGAAACACAGAAACACAGACGACACACAACAAGAGGTGGCAATCTATTCATTAATTGCATTTAATCAATGATCTCATTATCACTCATGCATTGTCCAACAGGTGTTGAAATAATGGGATTAAAAGGGGAGATCCCTTCAGAAAGACAGAAACAATAGCAAAGACAAAAAACACTTTTGGAATCTGCTTTTAGTCAACACATAAGGAAAGGGTGCACCGGTCCTGGAAATACTGCAATACCAGGTCAATGCGTGGAGTGGACAGAGCAAGCTCTATTTCCATCTCCCTGTTCTAAAAATCCATTTAATATATGGTCCCCAGATAGGGGACGTATCAGATATTAAACTGATAAGAACAGATACTACACTTGATCTTAGCCAAAAGGCCGAGAAGCGATAACCCGAACGGGCCGCGCGTTGCCCGAGCCTGCCCGATACTGCTGTTCAGCCCTTGCAGCGATTCAGCCTACTTCTAGGCAATTCCATGGGGCCCTGCAGGCTCACACACTCACAGCTACACGGGAGGTGAATAAAGGCCGGAGAGGAAGCCAGACAGGATTTGCTTCTTTTGCTTGCACCACAATGCAGTGCTGAAAGAGGAGGAATCTACATAAAAACGCCTTCCTGGCAACGCCCAAATGCCCTGCTGCCATGCAGATAAACACTGGCAGCGGCAGCAAGTGCATGCCCACAGCCACCCCTTGTTCCTTCACACCTTGTATCAGCTGTAATCCAGTCCAGTCCAGTGCTGCCTGCTGAGCAGCACTGACCAACACTGCCTGGGCCCAGGCTTTTATCTCTGAGGCCCCATTATGATGTCAGAAAGCTGGCTCTGGAATCCTGAGGGCTCCACTATGACACGTGCAAAGTTCCGTCTGAACTTTATATAAGACGGTGAGGCTCAGTCAGTCACTCAGTGTTGCCTGAGAGGGCAACACTGCAACAGCCGGCCGCCAGGCTGTCTTTTTTTTGCACAGCTAGTTGCCTCCAGGAGGCCACAAGAGGGAGACAAGGGACTGCAAAATGGAAAATAGGCATCCACCAACTTTACAGACAACTTCTCCTTGCTCCTACAACCTCCATCCTTGCACAGTTTGTTATTCTTCTAGGTAACATAGTAACAAATCCAAATTGCTGCTCTCTTTGTAGGCAAGCAAGGCTTTGTTGCAACTGCAATTCTTACTTCTTCTTGAAATGTAGGGACGACAGTACATTCCATCACATCCATCTAGTGTACACAGGTAGGTCCATTGTGGCGGGCAGGCGAGCGGGCGGGCTGCTTTATTGGCTGTTTGCTGTTCCCCTACTCCACTCCACTATTTGACTGTTGTGCTGCATCAATCAATCAATCAATCAATCAATCAATCAATCAATCAATCAATCAATCAATCAATCAGTGGCTGGCTCAGGTGCAGCTCTTTAACTTACCTAAAAGGGAGGGCGGAGAGAAGACAAGGAAGGTGAATGAGGTGTTCCAATGTGAAATGCCGGAAACACAGACGACACACAACAAGAGGTGGCAATCTATTCATTAATTGCATTTAATCAATGAGCTCATTATCACTCATGCATTGTCCAACAGGTGTTGAAATAATGGGATTAAAAGGGGAGATCCCTTCAGAAAGACAGAAACAATAGCAAAGACAAAAAACACTTTTGGAATCTGCTTTTAGTCAACACATAAGGAAAGGGTGCACCGGTCCTGGAAATACTGCAATACCAGGTCAATGCGTGGAGTGGACAGAGCAAGCTCTATTTCCATCTCCCTGTTCTAAAAATCCATTTAATATATGGTCCCCAGATAGGGGACGTATCAGATATTAAACTGATAAGAACAGATACTACACTTGATCTTAGCCAAAAGGCCGAGAAGCGATAACCCGAACGGGCCGCGCGTTGCCCGAGCCTGCCCGATACTGCTGTTCAGCCCTTGCAGCGATTCAGCCTACTTCTAGGCAATTCCATGGGGCCCTGCAGGCTCACACACTCACAGCTACACGGGAGGTGAATAAAGGCCGGAGAGGAAGCCAGACAGGATTTGCTTCTTTTGCTTGCACCACAATGCAGTGCTGAAAGAGGAGGAATCTACATAAAAACGCCTTCCTGGCAACGCCCAAATGCCCTGCTGCCATGCAGATAAACACTGGCAGCGGCAGCAAGTGCATGCCCACAGCCACCCCTTGTTCCTTCACACCTTGTATCAGCTGTAATCCAGTCCAGTCCAGTGCTGCCTGCTGAGCAGCACTGACCAACACTGCCTGGGCCCAGGCTTTTATCTCTGAGGCCCCATTATGATGTCAGAAAGCTGGCTCTGGAATCCTGAGGGCTCCACTATGACACGTGCAAAGTTCCGTCTGAACTTTATATAAGACGGTGAGGCTCAGTCAGTCACTCAGTGTTGCCTGAGAGGGCAACACTGCAACAGCCGGCCGCCAGGCTGTCTTTTTTTTGCACAGCTAGTTGCCTCCAGGAGGCCACAAGAGGGAGACAAGGGACTGCAAAATGGAAAATAGGCATCCACCAACTTTACAGACAACTTCTCCTTGCTCCTACAACCTCCATCCTTGCACAGTTTGTTATTCTTCTAGGTAACATAGTAACAAATCCAAATTGCTGCTCTCTTTGTAGGCAAGCAAGGCTTTGTTGCAACTGCAATTCTTACTTCTTCTTGAAATGTAGGGACGACAGTACATTCCATCACATCCATCTAGTGTACACAGGTAGGTCCATTGTGGCGGGCAGGCGAGCGGGCGGGCTGCTTTATTGGCTGTTTGCTGTTCCCCTACTCCACTCCACTATTTGACTGTTGTGCTGCATCAATCAATCAATCAATCAATCAATCAATCAATCAATCAATCAATCAATCAGTGGCTGGCTCAGGTGCAGCTCTTTAACTTACCTAAAAGGGAGGGCGGAGAGAAGACAAGGAAGGTGAATGAGGTGTTCCAATGTGAAATGCCGGAAACACAGAAACACAGACGACACACAACAAGAGGTGGCAATCTATTCATTAATTGCATTTAATCAATGAGCTCATTATCACTCATGCATTGTCCAACAGGTGTTGAAATAATGGGATTAAAAGGGGAGATCCCTTCAGAAAGACAGAAACAATAGCAAAGACAAAAAACACTTTTGGAATCTGCTTTTAGTCAACACATAAGGAAAGGGTGCACCGGTCCTGGAAATACTGCAATACCAGGTCAATGCGTGGAGTGGACAGAGCAAGCTCTATTTCCATCTCCCTGTTCTAAAAATCCATTTAATATATGGTCCCCAGATAGGGGACGTATCAGATATTAAACTGATAAGAACAGATACTACACTTGATCTTAGCCAAAAGGCCGAGAAGCGATAACCCGAACGGGCCGCGCGTTGCCCGAGCCTGCCCGATACTGCTGTTCAGCCCTTGCAGCGATTCAGCCTACTTCTAGGCAATTCCATGGGGCCCTGCAGGCTCACACACTCACAGCTACACGGGAGGTGAATAAAGGCCGGAGAGGAAGCCAGACAGGATTTGCTTCTTTTGCTTGCACCACAATGCAGTGCTGAAAGAGGAGGAATCTACATAAAAACGCCTTCCTGGCAACGCCCAAATGCCCTGCTGCCATGCAGATAAACACTGGCAGCGGCAGCAAGTGCATGCCCACAGCCACCCCTTGTTCCTTCACACCTTGTATCAGCTGTAATCCAGTCCAGTCCAGTGCTGCCTGCTGAGCAGCACTGACCAACACTGCCTGGGCCCAGGCTTTTATCTCTGAGGCCCCATTATGATGTCAGAAAGCTGGCTCTGGAATCCTGAGGGCTCCACTATGACACGTGCAAAGTTCCGTCTGAACTTTATATAAGACGGTGAGGCTCAGTCAGTCACTCAGTGTTGCCTGAGAGGGCAACACTGCAACAGCCGGCCGCCAGGCTGTCTTTTTTTTGCACAGCTAGTTGCCTCCAGGAGGCCACAAGAGGGAGACAAGGGACTGCAAAATGGAAAATAGGCATCCACCAACTTTACAGACAACTTCTCCTTGCTCCTATAACCTCCATCCTTGCACAGTTTGTTATTCTTCTAGGTAACATAGTAACAAATCCAAATTGCTGCTCTCTTTGTAGGCAAGCAAGGCTTTGTTGCAACTGCAATTCTTACTTCTTCTTGAAATGTAGGGACGACAGTACATTCCATCACATCCATCTAGTGTACACAGGTAGGTCCATTGTGGCGGGCAGGCGAGCGGGCGGGCTGCTTTATTGGCTGTTTGCTGTTCCCCTACTCCACTCCACTATTTGACTGTTGTGCTGCATCAATCAATCAATCAATCAATCAATCAATCAATCAATCAATCAATCAATCAGTGGCTGGCTCAGGTGCAGCTCTTTAACTTACCTAAAAGGGAGGGCGGAGAGAAGACAAGGAAGGTGAATGAGGTGTTCCAATGTGAAATGCCGGAAACACAGAAACACAGACGACACACAACAAGAGGTGGCAATCTATTCATTAATTGCATTTAATCAATGAGCTCATTATCACTCATGCATTGTCCAACAGGTGTTGAAATAATGGGATTAAAAGGGGAGATCCCTTCAGAAAGACAGAAACAATAGCAAAGACAAAAAACACTTTTGGAATCTGCTTTTAGTCAACACATAAGGAAAGGGTGCACCGGTCCTGGAAATACTGCAATACCAGGTCAATGCGTGGAGTGGACAGAGCAAGCTCTATTTCCATCTCCCTGTTCTAAAAATCCATTTAATATATGGTCCCCAGATAGGGGACGTATCAGATATTAAACTGATAAGAACAGATACTACACTTGATCTTAGCCAAAAGGCCGAGAAGCGATAACCCGAACGGGCCGCGCGTTGCCCGAGCCTGCCCGATACTGCTGTTCAGCCCTTGCAGCGATTCAGCCTACTTCTAGGCAATTCCATGGGGCCCTGCAGGCTCACACACTCACAGCTACACGGGAGGTGAATAAAGGCCGGAGAGGAAGCCAGACAGGATTTGCTTCTTTTGCTTGCACCACAATGCAGTGCTGAAAGAGGAGGAATCTACATAAAAACGCCTTCCTGGCAACGCCCAAATGCCCTGCTGCCATGCAGATAAACACTGGCAGCGGCAGCAAGTGCATGCCCACAGCCACCCCTTGTTCCTTCACACCTTGTATCAGCTGTAATCCAGTCCAGTCCAGTGCTGCCTGCTGAGCAGCACTGACCAACACTGCCTGGGCCCAGGCTTTTATCTCTGAGGCCCCATTATGATGTCAGAAAGCTGGCTCTGGAATCCTGAGGGCTCCACTATGACACGTGCAAAGTTCCGTCTGAACTTTATATAAGACGGTGAGGCTCAGTCAGTCACTCAGTGTTGCCTGAGAGGGCAACACTGCAACAGCCGGCCGCCAGGCTGTCTTTTTTTTGCACAGCTAGTTGCCTCCAGGAGGCCACAAGAGGGAGACAAGGGACTGCAAAATGGAAAATAGGCATCCACCAACTTTACAGACAACTTCTCCTTGCTCCTACAACCTCCATCCTTGCACAGTTTGTTATTCTTCTAGGTAACATAGTAACAAATCCAAATTGCTGCTCTCTTTGTAGGCAAGCAAGGCTTTGTTGCAACTGCAATTCTTACTTCTTCTTGAAATGTAGGGACGACAGTACATTCCATCACATCCATCTAGTGTACACAGGTAGGTCCATTGTGGCGGGCAGGCGAGCGGGCGGGCTGCTTTATTGGCTGTTTGCTGTTCCCCTACTCCACTCCACTATTTGACTGTTGTGCTGCATCAATCAATCAATCAATCAATCAATCAATCAATCAATCAATCAATCAATCAGTGGCTGGCTCAGGTGCAGCTCTTTAACTTACCTAAAAGGGAGGGCGGAGAGAAGACAAGGAAGGTGAATGAGGTGTTCCAATGTGAAATGCCGGAAACACAGAAACACAGACGACACACAACAAGAGGTGGCAATCTATTCATTAATTGCATTTAATCAATGAGCTCATTATCACTCATGCATTGTCCAACAGGTGTTGAAATAATGGGATTAAAAGGGGAGATCCCTTCAGAAAGACAGAAACAATAGCAAAGACAAAAAACACTTTTGGAATCTGCTTTTAGTCAACACATAAGGAAAGGGTGCACCGGTCCTGGAAATACTGCAATACCAGGTCAATGCGTGGAGTGGACAGAGCAAGCTCTATTTCCATCTCCCTGTTCTAAAAATCCATTTAATATATGGTCCCCAGATAGGGGACGTATCAGATATTAAACTGATAAGAACAGATACTACACTTGATCTTAGCCAAAAGGCCGAGAAGCGATAACCCGAACGGGCCGCGCGTTGCCCGAGCCTGCCCGATACTGCTGTTCAGCCCTTGCAGCGATTCAGCCTACTTCTAGGCAATTCCATGGGGCCCTGCAGGCTCACACACTCACAGCTACACGGGAGGTGAATAAAGGCCGGAGAGGAAGCCAGACAGGATTTGCTTCTTTTGCTTGCACCACAATGCAGTGCTGAAAGAGGAGGAATCTACATAAAAACGCCTTCCTGGCAACGCCCAAATGCCCTGCTGCCATGCAGATAAACACTGGCAGCGGCAGCAAGTGCATGCCCACAGCCACCCCTTGTTCCTTCACACCTTGTATCAGCTGTAATCCAGTCCAGTCCAGTGCTGCCTGCTGAGCAGCACTGACCAACACTGCCTGGGCCCAGGCTTTTATCTCTGAGGCCCCATTATGATGTCAGAAAGCTGGCTCTGGAATCCTGAGGGCTCCACTATGACACGTGCAAAGTTCCGTCTGAACTTTATATAAGACGGTGAGGCTCAGTCAGTCACTCAGTGTTGCCTGAGAGGGCAACACTGCAACAGCCGGCCGCCAGGCTGTCTTTTTTTTGCACAGCTAGTTGCCTCCAGGAGGCCACAAGAGGGAGACAAGGGACTGCAAAATGGAAAATAGGCATCCACCAACTTTACAGACAACTTCTCCTTGCTCCTACAACCTCCATCCTTGCACAGTTTGTTATTCTTCTAGGTAACATAGTAACAAATCCAAATTGCTGCTCTCTTTGTAGGCAAGCAAGGCTTTGTTGCAACTGCAATTCTTACTTCTTCTTGAAATGTAGGGACGACAGTACATTCCATCACATCCATCTAGTGTACACAGGTAGGTCCATTGTGGCGGGCAGGCGAGCGGGCGGGCTGCTTTATTGGCTGTTTGCTGTTCCCCTACTCCACTCCACTATTTGACTGTTGTGTTGCATCAATCAATCAATCAATCAATCAATCAATCAATCAATCAATCAATCAATCAATCAATCAGTGGCTGGCTCAGGTGCAGCTCTTTAACTTACCTAAAAGGGAGGGCGGAGAGAAGACAAGGAAGGTGAATGAGGTGTTCCAATGTGAAATGCCGGAAACACAGAAACACAGACGACACACAACAAGAGGTGGCAATCTATTCATTAATTGCATTTAATCAATGAGCTCATTATCACTCATGCATTGTCCAACAGGTGTTGAAATAATGGGATTAAAAGGGGAGATCCCTTCAGAAAGACAGAAACAATAGCAAAGACAAAAAACACTTTTGGAATCTGCTTTTAGTCAACACATAAGGAAAGGGTGCAC